>NW_028225811.1:90000-92500 GCF_052327205.1 Somniosus microcephalus | reverse complement strand
AAACCTCAGGCAAAAGAATTCATCTATCAGTCAGACAGGGCTCTCGGCTGCTCCCTCACGCTCGTGGCGGCTGCTACTTTCCGGTCACCTCGCTTCCCTTCCGTCGGCTCGGGCTCTTTCTCGGCTTCTTTCCCCATTTCTCTGACTTCCCGCCCTGCCGTTGCTCGGTAACGCCGATTGGAGCAAAGCGTTGAAAGAGATCAGGGAGCGGGCTAACCCAAAGCAGGAGATCCCTGCTGGTGGCGCAGCAACTCAGAGGCGAGTGCTAAGGAGCTACTGAGAAGCAAACTTGGTGCAATTGTAAGACGCAGCTGGGGAATTAGCTCAAATGGTAGTGCGCTCGCTTTGCATGTGAGAGGTAGCGGGATCGATGCCTGCATTCTCCACTCCTCTTTTGGCTCGGGGCAATGGCTCAAACGCAACAGTGGTGTCAGCTGTCGGTGAACCCGTGTACTTCCGAAGGGTCTCCACACGCTGAGGTACAGAGGGGCCAAGGGACATCAAATCCTTTGGTGTGCCGTAGCAGCAAGTCTTGTCGATAGTCTTGTGCAGCAAAAATGGAAAGCTGAGATGAGGGATAAAAATGCTTTGCAAGTATCAATGCCTTCTCTGAGGGTTGAACTCAGGGCCTTCAGATTATGAGACTGACGCGCTGCCTACTGCGCTAAGAAGGCACTTGCCATGCAAACTGCTGGGCAGCATGACCAAGTAGGTGCGCTTGCGAGGCATCTAGCGCCATAATGCAAAGTGCGTAAAAAAGTTCGAGCCAGGTAGGAGTCGAACCTACAATCTTCTGATCCGTAGTCAGACGCGTTATCCATTGCGCCACAGGCCCAGCCTGTACAGAGCAGCTGGCAACTCACAGTCCCACAACACTGCGGCATCAGCAGGTACACCAGGCCGGGAGCGTCAAAAGGCGCACGGCGGACAATCACCAAAGCGAGACACCTTTGCCGCTTCCCTTCGATTTTCAGGTGGTAGAGCGGAGGACTGCAGTGGAAAAAAAGCAAAGCAAAGTCGTCGTTAGGTCGCTGGTTCGACTCCGGCTTGAAGGAACGGGCGTTCTTGTGCAGTAAGTGAGCGGTAAGGAGCTTTTAGCTCAAGGCAGTGCTCTTAACTTGACGCTAGTTTACATGTTGCTGCTGAGGCACAGGACACCTCCATTGCTTGAGCAGTTGCATCTGCACACCAGCAGGGAGTGCCTTTGAGCAGCAATGCACCAAAACACCCACCACTCTCTTTCAGGCAAAACCTCAGGCAAAAGAATTCATCTATCAGTCAGACAGGGCTCTCGGCTGCTCCCTCACGCTCGTGGCGGCTGCTACTTTCCGGTCACCTCGCTTCCCTTCCGTCGGCTCGGGCTCTTTCTCGGCTTCTTTCCCCATTTCTCTGACTTCCCGCCCTGCCGTTGCTCGGTAACGCCGATTGGAGCAAAGCGTTGAAAGAGATCAGGGAGCGGGCTAACCCAAAGCAGGAGATCCCTGCTGGTGGCGCAGCAACTCAGAGGCGAGTGCTAAGGAGCTACTGAGAAGCAAACTTGGTGCAATTGTAAGACGCAGCTGGGGAATTAGCTCAAATGGTAGTGCGCTCGCTTTGCATGTGAGAGGTAGCGGGATCGATGCCTGCATTCTCCACTCCTCTTTTGGCTCGGGGCAATGGCTCAAACGCAACAGTGGTGTCAGCTGTCGGTGAACCCGTGTACTTCCGAAGGGTCTCCACACGCTGAGGTACAGAGGGGCCAAGGGACATCAAATCCTTTGGTGTGCCGTAGCAGCAAGTCTTGTCGATAGTCTTGTGCAGCAAAAATGGAAAGCTGAGATGAGGGATAAAAATGCTTTGCAAGTATCAATGCCTTCTCTGAGGATCGAACTCAGGACCTTCAGATTATGAGACTGACGCGCTGCCTACTGCGCTAAGAAGGCACTTGCCATGCAAACTGCTGGGCAGCATGACCAAGTAGGTGCGCTTGCGAGGCATCTAGCGCCATAATGCAAAGTGCGTAAAAAAGTTCGAGCCAGGTAGGAGTCGAACCTACAATCTTCTGATCCGTAGTCAGACGCGTTATCCATTGCGCCACAGGCCCAGCCTGTACAGAGCAGCTGGCAACTCACAGTCCCACAACACTGCAGCATCAGCAGGTACACCAGGCCGGGAGCGTCAAAAGGCGCACGGCGGACAATCACCAAAGCGAGACACCTTTGCCGCTTCCCTTCGATTTTCAGGTGGTAGAGCGGAGGACTGCAGTGGAAAAAAAGCAAAGCAAAGTCGTCGTTAGGTCGCTGGTTCGACTCCGGCTTGAAGGAACGGGCGTTCTTGTGCAGTAAGTGAGCGGTAAGGAGCTTTTAGCTCAAGGCAGTGCTCTTAACTTGACGCTAGTTTACATGTTGCTGCTGAGGCACAGGACACCTCCATTGCTTGAGCAGTTGCATCTGCACACCAGCAGGGAGTGCCTTTGAGCAGCAATGCACCAAAACACCCACCACTCTCTTTCAGGCAAAAC
>NW_028225810.1:0-151772 GCF_052327205.1 Somniosus microcephalus | reverse complement strand
GGCACTGGGATTAGTTTGGGATTGATACAGGACTATGGGGAGAGAGTGGGGCTTTGGGATTAGTTTTGGATTGATACAGGGCTATCGGGAGTGAGCGGGGCACTGGGATTAGTTTGGGATTGATACAGGGCTATGGGGAGTGAGCGGGGCAGTGGGATTAGTTTGCGGATTGATACAGGGCTATGGGGAGAGAGCGGGGCAGTGGGATTAGTTTGGGGATTGATACAGGGCTATGGGGAGAGAGCGGGGAAGTTTGATTAGTTTGGGGATTGATACAGGGCTATGTAGAGAGCGGGGGCAGTGGGATTAGTTTGGGATTGATACAGGGCTATCGGGAGAGATCGGGGCAGTGGGATTAGTTTGAGATTGATACAGGGCTATGGGGAGAGAGCGGGGTCGTGGGATTAATTTGGGATTGATACAGGGCTATGGGGAGAGATCGGGGCAGTGGGATTAGTTTGGGATTGATACAGGGCTATGGGGAGAGAGCGGGGCAGTGGGATTAGTTTGGGATTTGATACAGGGCTATGGGGTGAGAGCGGGGCAGTGTGATTTGTTTGTGATTGCGACAGGGCTATGGGGAGAGTGCGGGGCAGTGGGATTAATTTGGGATTGATACAGAGCTATGGGGAGAGAGCGGGGCAGTGGGATTAGGTTGGGGACTGATACAGGGCTATGGGGAGAGAGCGAGGCAGTGGGATTCGGTTGGCGATTGATAAAGGGCTAACAGGAGAGAGCAGGGCAGTGGGATTAGTTTGGGGCTGAGACAGAGGGTTGTCAAGTAGCTGTTCCTAGTCCACTTTGGACAGATCCTGCCTTAAAATCGGCCTGTTGTTTGCTAAATTTCCCCACTGAACTCATTGTTAATCTGCTTTATCAAAACGTGCCTGGATCTCCTGGTATATTTCAATACTGAACCTCGGTAGATTAAATAAAAGTGTTACCGTGATTTGATTTAAATGCAGAGGAGGGATTCACATGCGGATGAATGTTGGTCTGCAGATATCTGGGTACACCTTAGAAAAAATGAAGCAAATAAAAGACAATTAAAGTCTGTTCTGGGTATTCTTACTGAGATTTGAATGAATTTTAGGCCGTGAGACTCACTGTCTTATACACAGGAGTGAAGGATTACATCAAACAAAGATAATGGCCCTGAAATCATGGTCTCCGTACCAACGACTTAGGCCTTGGTAGAGGCCCCGCAAGTTCCGTGTTTCCGTCTGCGCTGTGTATGTGCTGAATCCCCGGACTTGCAATCTATCAAGGTTTGCTACAGAATCGATAGAGTAAAGCTCTCTTTAAACCAGCCCATCAAAAACTCCCAGGGCAGGAACAAGACGGGTTAGATACAGAGTGAAGCTCCCTCTACACTGTCCCATCAAACACTCCCAGGACTATGGGGAGAGAACGTGGCAGTGGGGTTAGTTTGGGATTGATGCAGGGCTATGGGGAGAGAGTGGGGCAGTGGGATTAGTTTGGGATTGATTCAGGGCTATGGGGGGAGAGCAGAGCAGTGGGATTAGTTTGGGATTAAGACAGAGCTATGGGGGGAAAGCGAGGCAGTGGGATTACTTTGGGATTGATACAGGGCTATGGGGAGAGAGCGGGGCAGTGGGATTAGATTGGGGATTGATACAGGGCTATGGGGAGTCAGCAGGGCAGTGGGATTAGTTTGGGGATTGATACAGGGTATGGGGAGAGAGCGGGGCAGTGGGATTAGTTTGGGGATTGATACAGGGCTATGGGGAGAGAGCAGGGCAGTGGGATTAGTTTGGGGATTGATACAGGGCTATGGGGATAGAGCGGGGCAGTGGGATTAGTTTGGGATTGATACATGGCTATGGGGAGAGAGCAGGGCAGTGGGATTAGTTTGGGATTGATACAGGGCTATGGGGAGAGAGCGGGGCATTGGGATTAGTTTGCGATTGATACAGGGCTATGGGGAGAGAGCGGGGCAGTGGGATTAGTTTGGGGATTGAAACAGGGCTCTGGGGAGAGAGCGGGGCATTGGGATTAGTTTGGGATTGATACAGGACTATGGGGAGAGAGTGGGGCTTTGGGATTAGTTTTGGATTGATACACGGCTATCGGGAGTGAGCAGGGCACTGGGATTAGTTTGGGATTGATACAGGACTATGGGGAGAGAGTGGGGCTTTGGGATTAGTTTTGGATTGATACAGGGCTATCGGGAGTGAGCGGGGCACTGGGATTAGTTTGGGATTGATACAGGGCTATGGGGAGTGAGCGGGGCAGTGGGATTAGTTTGCGGATTGATACAGGGCTATGGGGAGAGAGCGGGGCAGTGGGATTTGTTTGGGATTGATACAGGGCTATCGGGAGAGATCGGGGCAGTGGGATTAGTTTGGGATTTGATACAGGGCTATGGGGTGAGAGCGGGGCAGTGTGATTTGTTTGTGATTGCGACAGGGCTATAGGGAGAGTGCGGGGCAGTGGGATTAATTTGGGATTGATACAGAACTATGGGGAGAGAGCGGGGCAGTGGGATTAGGTTGGGGACTGATACAGGGCTATGGGGAGAGAGCGGGGCAGTGGGATTAGGTTGGGGACTGATACAGGGCTATGGGGAGAGAGCGGGGCAGTGGGATTAGGTTGGCGATTGATACAGGGCTATGGGGAGAGAGCAGGGCAGTGGGATTAGTTTGGGACTGAGACAGAGGGTTGTCAAGTAGCTGTTCCTAGTCCACTTTGGACAGATCCTGCCTTAAAATCAGCCTGTTGTTTGCTAAATTTCCCCACTGAACTCATTGTTAATCTGCTTTATCAAAACGTGCCTCGATCTCCTGGTATATTTCAATACTGAACCTCGGTAGATTAAATAAAAGTGTTACCGTGATTTGATTTAAATGCAGAGGAGGGATTCACATGCGGATGAATGTTGGTCCGCAGATGTCTGGGTACACCTTAGAAAAATGAAGCAAATAAAAGACAATTAAAGTCTGTTCTGGGTATTCTTACTGAGATTTGAATGAATTTTAGGCCGTGAGACTCACTGTCTTATACACAGGAGTGAAGGATTACATCAAACAAAGATAATGGCCCTGAAATCATGGTCTCCGTACCAACGACTTAGGCCTTGGTAGAGGCCTCGCAAGTTCCGTGTTTCCGTCTGCGCTGTGTATGCGCTGAATCCCCGGACTTGCAATCTATCAAGGTTTGCTACAGAATCGATAGAGTAAAGCTCTCTTTAAACCAGCCCATCAAAAACTCCCAGGGCAGGAACAAGACGGGTTAGATACAGAGTGAAGCTCCCTCTACACTGTCCCATCAAACACTCCCAAGGCAGGTACTGCACGGGTTAGATACAGAGTAAAGCTCCCTCTACGCTGTCCCATCAAACACTCCCAAGGCAGGTACAGCACGGGTTAGATATCGAGTAATGCTCCCTCTACACTGTCCCATCAAACACTCCCAAGGCAGGTACCGCACGGGTTAGATACAGAGTAAAGCTCCCTCTACACTGTCCCATCAAACACTCCCAGGGCAGGTACAGCACGGGTTAGATATAGAGTAAAGCTCCCTCTACACTGTCCCATCAAACACTCCCAAGGCAGGTGCTGCACGGGTTAGATACAGAGTAAAGCTCCCTCTACGCTGTCCCATCAAACACTCCCAAGGCAGGTACAGCACGGGTTAGATATAGAGTAATGCTCCCTCTACACTGTCCCATGAAACACTCCCAAGGCAGGTACCGCACAGGTTAGATACAGACAAAAAGCTGCCTCTACACTGTCCCATCAAACATTCCCAAGGCAGGTGCTGCACGGGTTAGATATATATAGTAATGCTCCCTCTACACTGGCCCATCAAACACTCCCAGGGCTATGGGGAGAGAACGTGGCAGTGGGGTTAGTTTGGGAATGATGCAGGGCTACGGGAGGAGAGGGGGGCAGAGGGATTAGTTTGGAATTGATGCAGGGCTATTGGGAAAAGTTTGGGATTGAGGCAGGGCTATGGGGAGAGAGTGGGGCAGTGGGATTAGTTTGCGATTGATTCAGGGCTATGGGGGGAGAGCAGGGCAGTGGGATTAGTTTGGGATCAAGACAGAGCTATGGGGGGAAAGCGAGATAGTGGGATTAGTTTGGGATTGATACAGGGCTATGGGGAGAGAGAGAGGCATTGGGAAAAGTTTGGGATTGATGCAGGGCTATGGGGAGAGAGTTTGGCAGTGGGATTAGTTTGGGATTGATACAGGGCTATGGGGTGAGAGCAGGGCAGTCTGATTAGTTTGGGATTGATACAGGGTTATCGGGAGCGAGCGAGGCATTGGGAATAGTTTGGGATTGATACAGGGCTATCGGGAGAGATCGGGGCAGTGTGATTAGTTTGGGATTGATACAGGGCTATGGGGAGGGAGTGGGGCTTTGGGATTAGTTTAGGATTGATACAGGCCTATCGGGAGTGAGCGGGGCACTGGGATTAGTTTGGGATTGATACAGGGCTTTGGGGAGTGAGCGGGGCAGTGGGATTAGTTTGCGGATTGATACAGGGCTATGGGGAGTGAGCGGGGCAGTGGGATTAGTTTGGGATTGATACAGGGCTATAGGGAGAGAGCGGGGCAGTGGGAATAGTTTGGGATTGATACAGGGCTATGGGGAGAGAGCGGGGCAGTTGGATTAGTTTGGGATTGATAAACGGCTATGGGGAGAGAGCGGGGCAATGGGATTAGTTTTGGGGATTGATACAGGGCTATGGGGAGATAGCGGGGCAGTGGGATTAGTTTGGGATTGATGCAGGACTATGGGGAGAGAGCGGGGCAGTGGGATTAGTTTAGGATTGATGTAGGGCTATGGGGGGAGAGCAGGGCAGTGGGATTAGGTTGGGGACTGATACAGGGCAATCGGGAGAGAGCGGGGCAGTGGGATTAGGTTGCGGACTGATACAGGGCTATGGGGAGAGAGCGGGGCAGTGGGATTAGGTTGGCGATTGATAAAGGGCTAACAGGAGAGAGCAGGGCAGTGGGATTAGTTTGGGACTGAGACAGAGGGTTGTCAAGTAGCTGTTCCCAGTCCACTTTGGACAGATCCTGCCTTATCATATTAAAATCGGCCTGTTGTTTGCTAAATTTCCCCACTGAACTCATTGTTAATCTGCTTTATCAAAACGTGCCTGGATCTCCTGGTATATTTCAATACTGAACCTCGGTAGATTAAATAAAAGTGTTACCGTGATTTGATTTAATGCAGAGGAGGGATTCACATGCGGATGAATGTTGGTCTGCAGATATCTGGGTACACCGTAGAAAAATGAAGCAAATAAAAGACAATTAAAGTCTGTTCTGGGTATTTTTACTGAGATTTGAATGAATTTTAGGCCGTGAGACTCACTGTCTTATGCACAGGAGTGAAGGATTACATCAAACAAAGATAATGGCCCTGAAATCATGGTCCCCGTACCAACGACTTAGGCCTTGGTAGAGGCCCCGCAAGTTCCGTGTTTCCGTCTGCGCTGTGTGTGCGCTGAATCCCCGGACTTGCAATCTATCAAGGTTTGCTACAGAATCGATAGAGAAAAGCTCTCTTTAAACCAGCCCATCAAAAACTGCCAGGGCAGGAACAACACGGGTTAGATACAGAGTGAAGCTCCCTCTACACTGTCCCATCAAACACTCCCATGGCAGGGACTGCACGGGTCAGATACAGAGTAAAGCTCCCTCTATGCTGTCCCATCAAACACTCCCAAGGCAGGTACAGCACGGGTTAGATATAGAGTAATGCTCCCTCTACACTGTCCCATCAAACACTCCCAAGGCAGGTACCGCACGGGTTAGATACAGACAAAAAGCTCCCTCTACACTGTCCCATCAAACATTCCCAAGGCAGGTGCTGCACGGGTTAGATATATATAGTAATGCTCCCTCTACACTGTCCCATCAAACACTCCCAGGGGTATGGGGAGAGAACGTGGCAGTGGGGTTAGTTTGGGAATGATGCAGGGCTATGGGCAGAGACTGGGGCAGAGGGATTAGTTTGGAATTGATGCAGGGCTATGGGGGGAGAGCAGGGCAGTGGGGTTAGTTTGGGATCAAGACAGAGCTATGGGGGGAAAGCGAGGCACTGGGATTAGTTTGGGATTGATACAGGGCTATGGGGAGAGAGCGGGGCAGTGGGATTAGATTGGGGATTGATACAGGGCTATGGGGAGTCAGCAGGGCCGTGGGATTAGTTTGGGGATTGATACAGGGTATGGGGAGAGAGCGGGGCAGTGGGATTAGTTTGGGGATTGATACAGGGCTATGGGGAGAGAGCAGGGCAGTGGGATTAGTTTGGGGATTGATACAGGGCTATGGGGATAGAGCGGGGCAGTGGGATTAGTTTGGGATTGATACAGGGCTATGGGGAGAGAGCAGGGCAGTGGGATTAGTTTGGGATTGATAAAGGGCTATGGGGAGAGAGCGGGGCAGTGGGATTAGTTTGGGATTGATGCAGGGCTATGGGGAGAGAGCGGGGCAGTGGGATTAGTTTGGGGATTGAAACAGGGCTATGGGGAGAGAGCGGGGCATTGGGATTAGTTTGGGATTGATACAGGACTATGGGGAGAGAGTGGGGCTTTGGGATTAGTTTTGGATTCATACAGGGCTATCGGGAGTGAGCGGGGCACTGGGATTAGTTTGGGATTGATACAGGGCTATGGGGAGTGAGCGGGGCAGCGGGATTAGTTTGCGGATTGATACAGGGCTATGGGGAGAGAGCGGGGCAGTGGGATTAGTTTGGGGATTGATACAGGGCTATGGGGAGAGAGCGAGGCATTGGGAATAGTTTGGGATTGATACAGGGCTATTGGGAGAGATCGGGGCAGTGTGATTAGTTTGGGATTGATACAGGGCTATGGGGTTTTGTATATTCCACATGTCCTGTGCTTGAAGTCTCTGACATTGGCCAGACATTGTTTTAGCATTTCATTGTCTTGGGCTGTTTACTATGAACATCTTTACCTGTTTCTGATCTACACAGGATGCAACAGATCAGAAAAACCTCCATTCAACAATGCGAATTCCTGTCTCTGCAAAGACATCATGCTGTTCCACAATGCAGGAATGTCGCAAACAGCTTTTGCTAGCTGAGATCAACTTTAACCATTCAAACCTTTCAGGTAAAGAAGCTTCTAGATTCCGAGCCACAAATTGAATCGTTTAAGACAGAAAGAATGTCACAGAAATGTGATTTATTGCTGTTATTTTACAATTTACAAATATACACACAATTTGTGTCACTGAATTATAAACAAAAAGCAGGCAAAGCTATGACTTAACAGAAATAAACACTTGTTTTTCTTCCTGGACAGCAAAACCAGTCAGACTGACTTGCAAATGTTTACTGATATGTTGACGTAAAGATTTATAATTGACCAATTTCGCTTCTAATGTTTTTCTCTCAAACATTCTCCACAATATTAATCCCTGCTCTTGTCACAAGGAGTGTTGAATTATTTTAGGTACTTCGCAATTAAAAGCAGGAAACAAACTTCATTATACTCACAAATTTTAATCTCCTATTTCAAACATTCAAACCAAATCGAATTGTACGTTATCACTTTAATCAATGTATTTTCTGTGTCTCTCTCAATAAACAAAGAGTGGTTTCTTCTAAAGTAGCTTCCTGCAATTTTTATACATCATTACATAACTCTTGCTTCAATTAACACTCCACTAAATGTTTAAGAGGAAATCTATATTTACGTTATTCCTGCGACTTGTTAGGACTATCGAACGAGACATTATAAAATGGTTTGTGTTTTTCCCCTTTCTTGGTTCTCTTCCTAAATGTCTTAATGGTATATTTTTAAAAAGTCATTAAAAAGTAATCTGTAACTCCTACAAATCCTCCCCTACCTTCCCCCTCCACAACACCATGGTTGCAAGTTTGTGTAAAGCTACTCACTTTAGTCAATCACTCAAAATCAAATCTTGAGATATTTCAATTTGAAAACATTTTAACCATTTCAGAGCACTTTAAAAGCGTTTGGACTTCAAGACCTGGTTGAAACTTGTTTAGGTGAGGGGAAAATTGGCTTTTGCTTCAGTCTCTTCCAAAATCATGTTCGAAACTTAGGGGGAAAAAGTGTTTTTTACACTCATTTTTGGTGAAAAGTTCATTAAAAATCGTTAAAATCTTTCAAGTCTCACTGCAGCTTTGACAGAAGAAGTTGCTCCAAGTTTCTCCTTCCCCCTTCAATGCTGTCGTTAAACATCCGACAAAATAAAGTCTAATTCCAAACGGAGCTCCAATCAGAAAGTGAATAAAGTGGTTAAACTTCCTAAGAAGGCGGCGAGGTTATCTATCCCCAGCCTTGGCGATGAGCTGGGATCAGTTTTTGGAGATGTTGTTTCCTCTTTTTCTGTTGCCGTTCCCTCCGTCTCTAAGAGTCTGAGGTACAAACGGGGGCACAAACTACTTCCCTTTCTCGCAACATGATTTAAATAACCCTGGCTGATTTCCCTCTCTCTCTAACCCAGGGGTCACTGGACAATGATCAGGAGCAGGAACCCTGGCTGATTTTCCCCTCTCTCTAACCCAGGGGTCACTGGGCAGTGATCAGGAGCAGGAACCCTGCCTGATTTCCCCTCTCTCTAACCCAGGGATCACTGGACAGAGATCAGGAGCACGAACCCTGGCTCATTTCCCCTCTCTCTAACCCACGGGTCACTGGACAATGATCAGGAGCATGAACCCTGGATGGTTCCCCCTCTCTCTAGGTCACTGGATAGTGATCAGGACCTGGAACCCTGGCTGATTTCCCTCTCTCTCTAACCCAGGGGTCACTGGACAATGATCAGGAGCAGGAACCCTGGCTGATTTCCCCTCTCTCTAACCCAGGGGTCACTGGATAGTGATCAGGAGCATGAACCCTGGCTGATTTCCCCTCTCTCTCTAACCCAGGTGTCACTGGACTGTGATAAGGAGCAGGAACCCTGGCTGCTTTCACCTGTCTCTCTAACCCAGGGGTCACTGGACTGTGATCAGGAGCAGGAACCCTGGCTGATTTCCCCTCTCTCTCTAAACCAGGGGTCACTGGGCAGTGATCAGGAGCAGGAACCCAGGCTGATTTCCCCTCTAACCCAGGGGTCACTGGGCAGTGATCAGGAGCAGGAACCCAGGCTGATTTCCCCTCTCTCTAACCCAGGGGTCACTGGACAGTGATCAGGAGCATGAATCCTGGCTGATTTCCCCTCTCTCTCTAACCCAGAGGTCACTGGGCAGTGATCAGGAGCAGGAACCCTGGCTGATTTCCCCTCTCTCTCTAACCCAGGGGTCACTGGACAGTGATCAGGAGCAGGAACCCTGGCTGATTTCCCCTCTCTCTAACCGAGGGGTCACTGGACTGTGATCAGGAGCAGGAACCCTGGCTGATTTCCCCTCTCTCTCTAACCCAGGGTTCACTGGACTGTAATCAGGAGCAGGAACCCTGGCTGCTTTCATCTCTCTCTAACCCAAGGGTCATTGGACAGTGATCAGGAGCAGGAACCCTGGCTGGTTCCCCCTCTCTCTAAACCAGGGGTCACTGGGCAGTGATGAGGAGCAGGAACCCTGCCTGATTTCCCCTCTCTCTAACCCAGGGATCACTGGACAGAGATCAGGAGCACGAACCCTGGCTCATTTCCCCTCTCTCTAACCCACGGGTCACTGGACAATGATCAGGAGCATGAACCCTGGATGGTTCCCCCTCTCTCTAGGTCACTGGATAGTGATCAGGACCTGGAACCCTGGCTGATTTCCCTCTCTCTCTAACCCAGGGGTCACTGGACAATGATCAGGAGCAGGAACCCTGGCTGATTTCCCCTCTCTCTAACCCAGGGGTCACTGGATAGTGATCAGGAGCATGAACCCTGGCTGATTTCCCCTCTCTCTCTAACCCAGGTGTCACTGGACTGTGATAAGGAGCAGGAACCCTGGCTGCTTTCACCTGTCTCTCTAACCCAGGGGTCACTGGACTGTGATCAGGAGCAGGAACCCTGGCTGATTTCCCCTCTCTCTCTAAACCAGGGGTCACTGGGCAGTGATCAGGAGCAGGAACCCAGGCTGATTTCCCCTCTAACCCAGGGGTCACTGGGCAGTGATCAGGAGCAGGAACCCAGGCTGATTTCCCCTCTCTCTAACCCAGGGGTCACTGGACAGTGATCAGGAGCATGAATCCTGGCTGATTTCCCCTCTCTCTCTAACCCAGAGGTCACTGGGCAGTGATCAGGAGCAGGAACCCTGGCTGATTTCCCCTCTCTCTCTAACCCAGGGGTCACTGGACAGTGATCAGGAGCAGGAACCCTGGCTGATTTCCCCTCTCTCTAACCGAGGGGTCACTGGACTGTGATCAGGAGCAGGAACCCTGGCTGATTTCCCCTCTCTCTCTAACCCAGGGTTCACTGGACTGTAATCAGGAGCAGGAACCCTGGCTGCTTTCATCTCTCTCTAACCCAAGGGTCATTGGACAGTGATCAGGAGCAGGAACCCTGGCTGGTTCCCCCTCTCTCTAAACCAGGGGTCACTGGGCTGTGATCAGGAGCAGGAACCCTGGCTGATTTCCCCTCTCTCTAACCCAGGGGTCACTGGGCAGTGATCAGGAGCATGAATCCTGGCTGATTTCCCTCTCTCTCTAACCCAGGGGTCACTGGGCAGTGATCAGGAGCAGGAACCCGGGCTGATTTCCCCTCTCTCTAACCCAGGGGTCACTGGATAGTGATCAGGAGCATGAACCCTGGCTGATTTCCCTCTCTCTCTAACCCAGGGGTCACTGGGCAGTGATCAGGAGCAGGAACCCAGGCTGACTTCCCTTCTCTCTAACCAGGCGTCACTGGATAGTGTTCAGGAGCAGGAACCCTGGCTGATTTCCTCCTCTCTCTAACTCAGGGGTCACTGGATAGTGATCAGGAGCAGGAACCCTGGCTGATTTCCCCTCTCTCTCTAACCCAGAGGTCACTGGGCAGTGATCAGGAGCAGGAACCCTGGCTGATTTCCCCTCTCTCTAACCGAGGGGTCACTGGACTGTGATCAGGAGCAGGAACCCTGGCTGATTTCCCCTCTCTCTCTAACCCAGGGTTCACTGGACTGTAATCAGGAGCAGGAACCCTGGCTGCTTTCACCTCTCTCTCTAACACAAGGGTCGTTGGACAGTGATCAGGAGCACGAACCCTGGCTGATTTCCCCTCTCTCTAACCCAGGGGTCACTGGACTGTGATCAGGAGCAGGAACCCTGGCTGATTTCCCCTCTCTCTCTAACCCAGGGGTCACTGGACAGTGATCAGGAGCAGGAACCCTGGCTGATTTCCCCTCTCTCTAACCCAGGGGTTAATGGACAATGATCAGGAGCAGGAACTCTCGCTGATTTCCCTCTCTCTCTAACCAGGGGTCACTGGATAGTGATCAGGAGCATGAACCCTGGCTGATTTCACCTGTCTCTCTAACCCAGGGGTCACTGGACAATGATCAGGAGCAGGAACCCTGGCTGATTTCCCCTCTCTCTAACCCAGGAGTCACTGGACAGTGATCAGGAGCAGGAACCCTGGCTGGTTCCCCCTCTCTCTAACCCAGGGGTCACTGGACTGTAATCAGGAGCAGGAACCCTGGCTGATTTCCCCTCTCTCTAACCCAGGGTTCACTGGACTGTAATCAGGAGCTGGAACCCGGGCTGATTTCCCCTCTCTCTAACCCAGGAGTCACTGGACAGTGATCAGGAGCACGAACCCTGGCTGATTTCCCTCTCTCTCTCACCCAGGTGTCACTGGACTGTGATCAGGAGCAGGAACCCTGGCTGATTTCCCTCTCTCTCTATCCCAGGGGTCACTGGACTGTGATCAGGAGCAGGAACACCAGCTGATTTCCTCTCTCTCTAACTCAGGGGTCACTGGGCAGTGATCAGCAGCAGGAACCCAGGCTGATTGCCCTCTCTCTCTAAACCAGGGGTCACTGGACCGTGATCAGGAGCAGGAACCCTGGCTGATTTCCCCTCTCTCTAACCCAGGGGTCACTGGGCAGTGATCAGGAGCAGGAACCCTGGCTGATTTCCCCTCTCTCTAACCCAGGGGTCACTGGGCAGTGATCAGGAGCAGAAACCCTGGCTGATTTCCCCTCTCTAACCCAGGGGTCACTGGACAGTGATCAGGAGCAGGAACCCTGGCTGAATTCCCCCCTCTCTCTAACCCAGGGTTCACTGGGCAGTGATCAGGAGCAGGAACACTGGCTGATTTCCCTCTCTCTCTAACCCAGGGGTCACTGGGCAGTGATCAGGAGCAGGAATCCTGGCTGATTTCACCTCTCTCTAACCCAGGGGTCAGTGGATAGTGATCAGGAGCATGAACCCTGGCTGATTTCCCCTCTCTCTAACCCAGGGTTCACTGGACTGTGATCAGGAGCAGGAATCCTGGCTGATTTCCCTCTCTCTCTAACCCAGGGGTCAGTGGATAGTGATCAGGAGCATGAACCCTGGCTGATTTCCCCTCTCTCTAACCCAGGGGTCACTGGACTGTGATCAGGAGCATGAACCCTGGCTGATTTCCGTCTCTCTAACCCAGGGGTCACTGTGCAGTGATCAGGAGCAGGAACCCTGGCTGATTTCCCTCTCTCTCTAACCCAGGGGTCACTGGGCAGTGATCAGGAGCTGGAACCCCGGCTGATTTCCCCTCTCTCTAACCCAGGGGTCACTGGACTGTGATCAGGAGCATGAACCCTGGCTGATTTCGCTCTCTCTCTAACCCAGGGGTCACTGGACTGTGATCAGGAGCAGGAACCCTGGCTGATTTCCCTCTCTCTCTAACCCAGGGGTCGGGTCACTGGACTGTGATCAGGAGCAGGAACCCTGGCTGATTTCCCCTCTCTCTAACCCAGGGATCTCTGGATAGTGATCAGGAGCAGGAACCCTGGCTGATTTCCCTCTCTCTCTAACCCAGGGTTCACTGTGCAGTGATCAGGAGCAGGAACCCTGGCTGATTTCCCTCTCTCTCTAACCCAGGGGTCACTGGGCAGTGATCAGGAGCTGGAAACCCGGCTGATTTCCCCTCTCTCTAACCCAGGGGTCACTGGACTGTGATCAGGAGCATGAACCCTGGCTGATTTCGCTCTCTCTCTAACCCAGGGGTCACTGGACTGTGATCAGGAGCAGGAACCCTGGCTGATTTCCCTCTCTCTCTAACCCAGGGGTCACTGGACTGTGATCAGGAGCAGGAACCCTGGCTGATTTCCCCTCTCTCTAACCCAGGGATCTCTGGATAGTGATCAGGAGCAGGAACCCTGGCTGATTTCCCCTCTCTAACCGAGGAGTCACTGGACAGTGATCAGGAGCATGAACCCTGGCTGATTTCCCCTCTCTCTCTAACCCAGGGGTCACTGGACTGTGATCAGGAGCAGGAACCCAGGCTGATTTCCACTCTCTCAACCCAGGGTTCACTGGACAATGATCAGGAGCAGGAACCCTGGCTGATTTCCCCTCTCTCTAACCCAGGGGTCACTGGGCAGTGATCAGGAGCAGGAACCCTGGCTGATTTCACCTCTCTCTCTAACCCAGGGGTCACTGGGCAGTGATCAGGAGCAGGAACCCTGGCTGATTTCACCTCTCTCTCTAACCCAGGGGTCACTGGACAGTGATCAGGAGCAGGAACCCTGGCTGATTTCCCTCTCTCTCTAACCCAGGGGTCACTGGGCAGTGATCAGGAGCAGGAACCCTGGCTGATTTCCCCTCTCTCTAACCCAGGGGTCACTGGGCAGTGATCAGGAGCAGGAACCCTGGCTGATTTCCCCTCTCTCTAACCCAGGGGTCACTGGACAGCGATCAGGAGCAGGAACCCTGGCTGATTCCCCCTCTCTCCAAGCCAGTGGTCATTGGGCAGTGATCAGGAGCAGGTACCCTGGCTGATTTCCCCTCTCTCTCTCACCCAGGGGTCACTGGACAGTGATCAGGAGCAAGAACCCTGGCTGATTTCCCCTCTCTCTCTAACCCAGGGGTCACTGGACTGTGATCAGGAGCAGGAACCCAGGCTGATTTCCACTCTCTCAACCCAGGGTTCACTGGACAATGATCAGGAGCAGGAACCCTGGCTGATTTCCCCTCTCTCTAACCCAGGGGTCACTGGGCAGTGATCAGGAGCAGGAACCCTGGCTGATTTCACCTCTCTTTCTAACCCAGGGGTCACTGGACAGTGATCAGGAGCAGGAACCCTGGCTGATTTCCCTCTCTCTCTAACCCAGGGGTCACTGGGCAGTGATCAGGAGCAGGAACCCTGGCTGATTTCACCTCTCTCTCTAACCCAGGGGTCACTGGACAGTGATCAGGAGCAGGAACCCTGGCTGATTTCTCTCTCTCTCTAACCCAGGGGTCACTGGGCAGTGATCAGGAGCAGGAACCCTGGCTGATTTCCCCTCTCTCTAACCAGGGGTCACTGGATAGTGATCAGGAGCATGAACCCTGGCTGATTTCACCTGTCTCTCTAACCCAGGGGTCACTGGACAATGATCAGGAGCAGGAACCCTGGCTGATTTCCCCTCTCTCTAACCCAGGAGTCACTGGACAGTGATCAGGAGCAGGAACCCTGGCTGGTTCCCCCTCTCTCTAACCCAGGGGTCACTGGACTGTAATCAGGAGCAGGAACCCTGGCTGATTTCCCCTCTCTCTAACCCAGGGTTCACTGGACTGTAATCAGGAGCTGGAACCCGGGCTGATTTCCCCTCTCTCTAACCCAGGAGTCACTGGACAGTGATCAGGAGCACGAACCCTGGCTGATTTCCCTCTCTCTCTCACCCAGGTGTCACTGGACTGTGATCAGGAGCAGGAACCCTGGCTGATTTCCCTCTCTCTCTATCCCAGGGGTCACTGGACTGTGATCAGGAGCAGGAATCCTGGCTGATTTCACCTCTCTCTAACCCAGGGGTCAGTGGATAGTGATCAGGAGCATGAACCCTGGCTGATTTCCCCTCTCTCTAACCCAGGGTTCACTGGACTGTGATCAGGAGCAGGAATCCTGGCTGATTTCCCTCTCTCTCTAACCCAGGGGTCAGTGGATAGTGATCAGGAGCATGAACCCCGGCTGATTTACCCTCTCTCTAACCCAGGGGTCACTGGACTGTGATCAGGAGCATGAACCCTGGCTGATTTCGCTCTCTCTCTAACCCAGGGGTCACTGGACTGTGATCAGGAGCAGGAACCCTGGCTGATTTCCCTCTCTCTCTAACCCAGGGTTCACTGGACTGTGATCAGGAGCAGGAACCCTGGCTGATTTCCCCTCTCTCTAACCCAGGGATCTCTGGATAGTGATCAGGAGCAGGAACCCTGGCTGATTTCCCCTCTCTAACCCAGGAGTCACTGGACAGTGATCAGGAGCATGAACCCTGGCTGATTTCCCCTCTCTCTCTAACCCAGGGGTCACTGGACTGTGATCAGGAGCAGGAACCCAGGCTGATTTCCACTCTCTCAACCCAGGGTTCACTGGACAATGATCAGGAGCAGGAACCCTGGCTGATTTCCCCTCTCTCTAACCCAGGGGTCACTGGGCAGTGATCAGGAGCAGGAACCCTGGCTGATTTCACCTCTCTCTCTAACCCAGGGGTCACTGGACAGTGATCAGGAGCAGGAACCCTGGCTGATTTCCCTCTCTCTCTAACCCAGGGGTCACTGGGCAGTGATCAGGAGCAGGAACCCTGGCTGATTTCACCTCTCTCTCTAACCCAGGGGTCACTGGACAGTGATCAGGAGCAGGAACCCTGGCTGATTTCCCTCTCTCTCTAACCCAGGGGTCACTGGGCAGTGATCAGGAGCAGGAACCCTGGCTGATTTCCCCTCTCTCTAACCCAGGGGTCACTGGGCAGTGATCAGGAGCAGGAACCCTGGCTGATTTCCCCTCTCTCTAACCCAGGGGTCACTGGACAGCGATCAGGAGCAGGAACCCTGGCTGATTCCCCCTCTCTCCAAGCCAGTGGTCATTGGGCAGTGATCAGGAGCAGGTACCCTGGCTGATTTCCCCTCTCTCTCTAACCCAGGGGTCACTGGACTGTGATCAGGAGCAGGAACCCTGGCTGATTTCACCTCTCTCTCTAACCCAGGGGTCACTGGACAGTGATCAGGAGCAAGAACCCTGGCTGATTTCCCCTCTCTCTAACCCAGGGGTCACTGGACAATGATCAGGAGCAGGAACCCTGGCTGATTTCCCCTCTCTCTAACTCAGGGGTCACTGGACAGTGATCAGGAGCAGGAACCCTGGCTGATTTCCCCTCTCTCTAACCCAGGGGTCACTGGACAATGATCAGGAGCAGGAACCCAGGCTGAATTCCCCGCTCTCTAACCCAGTGGTCACTGGTCAGTGATCAGGAGCAGGAACCCTGGCTGATTTCCTCCTCTCTCTAACCCAGGAGTCACTGGGCATTGATCAGGAGCAGGAACCCCGGCTCATTTCCCCCTCTCTCTAAACCAGGGGTCACTGGGCAGTGATCAGGAGCAGGAACCCTGGCTGATTTCCCCTCTTTCCAACCCAGGGGTCACTGGGCAGTGATCAGGAGCAGGAACCCTGGCTGATTTCCCCTCTTTCCAACCCAGTGGTCACTGGTCAGTGATCAGGAGCAGGAACCCCGGCTGATTTCCCCCTCTCTCTAACCCAGGGGTCACTGGACAGTGATCAGGAGCAGGAACCCTGGCTGATTTCCCTCTCTCTCTAACCCAGGGGTCACTGGGCAGTGATCAGGAGCAGGAACCCTGGCTGATTTCCCCTCTCTCTAACCCAGGGGTCACTGGGCAGTGATCAGGAGCAGGAACCCTGGCTGATTTCCCCTCTCTCTAACCCAGGGGTCACTGGACAGCGATCAGGAGCAGGAACCCTGGCTGATTCCCCCTCTCTCTAAGCCAGTGGTCATTGGGCAGTGATCAGGAGCAGGTACCCTGGCTGATTTCCCCTCTCTCTCTAACCCAGGGGTCACTGGACTGTGATCAGGAGCAGGAACCCTGGCTGATTTCACCTCTCTCTCTAACCCAGGGGTCACTGGACAGTGATCAGGAGCAAGAACCCTGGCTGATTTCCCCTCTCTCTAACCCAGGGGTCACTGGACAATGATCAGGAGCAGGAACCCTGGCTGATTTCCCCTCTCTCTAACTCAGGGGTCACTGGACAGTGATCAGGAGCAGGAACCCTGGCTGATTTCCCCTCTCTCTAACCCAGGGGTCACTGGACAATGATCAGGAGCAGGAACCCTGGCTGAATTCCCCGCTCTCTAACCCAGTGGTCACTGGTCAGTGATCAGGAGCAGGAACCCTGGCTGATTTCCTCCTCTCTCTAACCCAGGAGTCACTGGGCAGTGATCAGGAGCAGGAACCCCGGCTGATTTCCCCCTCTCTCTAAACCAGGGGTCACTGGGCAGTGATCAGGAGCAGGAACCCTGGCTGATTTCCCCTCTTTCCAACCCAGGGGTCACTGGGCAGTGATCAGGAGCAGGAACCCTGGCTGATTTCCCCTCTCTCTAACCCAGGAGTCACTGGACAGTAATCAGGAGCAGGAACCCTGGCTGATTTCCCATCTCTCTCTAACCCATGGGTCACTGGACAGTGATCAGGAGCAGGAATCCTGGCTGATTTCCCATCTCTCTAACACAGAGATCACTGGATAGTGATCAGGAGCGGGATAAGCATGGGATTGATCCGGGGCAATGGGGAGTGAGCGTGGCAGTAGGATTAGTTTGTGATTGATACAGGGCTAGAGGAGAGAGCTGGGCAGTGGGATTAGTTTGGGATTGATACAGGGCTATGGGGAGAGAGGGTGCAGTGGGATTAGTTTGGATATAACACAGGGCTATGGGGTGAAAGCAGGGCAGTGGACTTACGTTGGGGATTGATACAGGGCTATGGGGAGAGAGCGGGGCAGTGGGATTTGTTTGGGATTGATACAGGGCTATGGGGAGAAAGCGGGGCAGTGGGATTAATTTGGGGATTGATACAGGGCTATGGGGAGAAAGCGGGGCAGTGGGATTTGTTTGGATATAACACAGGGCTATGGGGAGAAAGCGGGCAGTGGCATTTGTTTGGCTATAACACAGGGCTATGGGGAGAAAGCGGGCAGTGGGCTTACGTTGGGGATTGATACAGGGCTATGGGGAGAGAGCAGGGCAGTGGAAATAGTTTGTGATTGATACAGGGCTATGGGGAGAAAGCAGGGCAGTGGGATTAGTTTGGGGATTGATACAGGGCTATGGGGTGAGAGCAGGGCAGTCTGATTAGTTTGGGATTGATACAGGGTTATCGGGAGCGAGTGAGGCATTGGGAATAGTTTGGGATTGATACAGGGCTATGGGGAGAGAGCGGTGCAGTGGGATTTGTTTGGATATAACACAGGGCTATGGGGAGAAAGCAGGGCAGTGGACTTATGTTGGGGATTGATACAGGGCTATGGGGAGAGAGCGGAGCTGTGGGATTTGTTTCGGATTGATACAGAGCTATGGGGAGAAAGCGGGGCAGTGGGATTAATTTGGGGATTGATACAGGGCTATGGGGAGAAAGCGGGGCAGTGGGATTAGTTTGGATATAACACAGGGCTATGGGGAGAAAGCGGGCAGTGGGATTTGTTTGGATATAACACAGGGCTATGGGGAGAAAGCGGGCAGTGGGCTTACGTTGGGGATTGATACAGGGCTATGGGGAGAGAGCGCGGCAGTGGGATTAGGCTGGGGACTGATACAGGGCTATGGGGAGAGAGCAGGGCAGTGGGATTAGGTTGGGGATTGATAAAGGGCTAACAGGAGAGAGCAGGGCAGTGGGATTAGTTTGGGACTGAGACAGAGGGTTGTCAAGTAGCTGTTCCCAGTCCACTTTGGACAGTTCCTGCCTTATCATATTAAAGTCGGCCTGTTGTTTGCTAAATTTCCGCACTGAACTCACGGTTAATCTGCTTTATCAAAACGTGCCTGGATCTCCTGGTATATTTCAATACTGAACCTCGGTAGATTAAATAAAAGTGTTACCGTGATTTGATTGAAATGAAGAGGAGGGATTCACATGCGGATGAATGTTGGTCTGCAGATATCTGGGTACACCTTAGAAAAATGAAGCAAATAAAAGACAATTAAAGTCTGTTCTGGGTATTCCTACTGAGATTTGAATGAATTTTAGGCCGTGAGACTCACTGTCTTATACACAGGAGAGAAGGATTACATCAAACAAAGATAATGGCCCTGAAATCATGGTCTCCGTACCAATGACTTAGGCCTTGGTAGAGGCCCCGCAAGTTCCGTGTTTCCGTCTGCGCTGTGTATGCGCTGAATCCCCGGACTTGCAATCTATCAAGGTTTGCTACAGAATCGATAGAGTAAAGCTGTCTTTAAACCAGCCCATCAAAAACTCCCAGGGCAGGAACAACACAGGTTAGATACAGAGTGAAGCTCCCTCTACACTGTCCCATCAAACACTCCCAAGGCAGGTACTGCACGGGTTAGATACAGACAAAAAGCTCCCTCTACACTGTCCCATCAAACATTCCCAAGGCAGGTGCTGCACGGGTTAGATATATATAGCAATGCTCCCTCTACACTGTCCCATCAAACACTCCCAGGACTATGGGGAGAGAACGTGGCAGTGGGGTTAGTTTGGGATTGATGCAGGGCTATGGGGAGAGAGTGGGGCAGTGGGATTAGTTTGGGATTGATTCAGGGCTATGGGGGGAGAGCAGAGCAGTGGGATTAGTTTGGGATCAAGACAGAGCTATGAGGGGAAAGCGAGGCAGTGGGATTACTTTGGGATTGATACAGGGCTTTGGGGAGAGAGCGGGGCAGTGGGATTAGATTGGGGATTGATACAGGGCTACGGGGAGTCAGCAGGGCAGTGGGATTAGTTTGGGGATTGATACAGGGTATGGGGAGAGAGCGGGGCAGTGGGATTAGTTTGGGGATTGATACAGGGCTATGGGGAGAGAGCAGGGCAGTGGGATTAGTTTGGGGATTGATACAGGGCTATGGGGAGAGAGTGGGGCAGTGGGATTAGTTTGGGATTGATTCAGGGCTATCGGGAGTGAGCGGGGCACTGGGATTAGTTTGGGATTGATACAGGACTATGGGGAGAGAGTGGGGCTTTGGGATTAGTTTTGGATTGATACAGGGCTATCGGGAGTGAGCGGGGCACTGGGATTAGTTTGGGATTGATCCAGGACTATGGGGAGAGAGTGGGGCTTTGGGATTAGTTTTGGATTGATACAGGGCTATCGGGAGTGAGCGGGGCACTGGCATTAGTTTGGGATTGATACAGGGCTATGGGGAGTGAGCGGGGCAGTGGGATTAGTTTGCGGATTGATACAGGGCTATGGGGAGAGAGCGGGGCAGTGGGATTAGTTTGGGGATTGATACAGGGCTATGGGGAGAGAGCGGGGAAGTTTGATTAGTTTGGGGATTGATACAGGGCTATGTAGAGAGCGGGGCAGTGGGATTAGTTTGGGATTGATACAGGGCTATCAGGAGAGATCGGGGCAGTGGGATTAGTTTGAGATTGATACAGGGCTATGGGGAGAGAGCGGGGTCGTGGGATTAATTTGGGATTGATACAGGGCTATGGGGAGAGATCGGGGCAGTGGGATTAGTTTGGGATTGATACAGGGCTATGGGGAGAGAGCGGGGCAGTGGGATTAGTTTGGGATTTGATACAGGGCTATGGGGTGAGAGCGGGGCAGTGTGATTTGTTTGTGATTGCGACAGGGCTATGGGGAGAGTGCGGGGCAGTGGGATTAATTTGGGATTGATACAGAGCTATGGGGAGAGAGCGGGGCAGTGGGATTAGGTTGGGGACTGATACAGGGCTATGGGGAGAGAGCGAGGCAGTGGGATTCGGTTGGCGATTGATAAAGGGCTAACAGGAGAGAGCAGGGCAGTGGGATTAGTTTGGGGCTGAGACAGAGGGTTGTCAAGTAGCTGTTCCTAGTCCACTTTGGACAGATCCTGCCTTAAAATCGGCCTGTTGTTTGCTAAATTTCCCCACTGAACTCATTGTTAATCTGCTTTATCAAAACGTGCCTGGATCTCCTGGTATATTTCAATACTGAACCTCGGTAGATTAAATAAAAGTGTTACCGTGATTTGATTTAAATGCAGAGGAGGGATTCACATGCGGATGAATGTTGGTCTGCAGATATCTGGGTACACCTTAGAAAAATGAAGCAAATAAAAGACAATTAAAGTCTGTTCTGGGTATTCTTACTGAGATTTGAATGAATTTTAGGCCGTGAGACTCACTGTCTTATACACAGGAGTGAAGGATTACATCAAACAAAGATAATGGCCCTGAAATCATGGTCTCCGTACCAACGACTTAGGCCTTGGTAGAGGCCCCGCAAGTTCCGTGTTTCCGTCTGCGCTGTGTATGTGCTGAATCCCCGGACTTGCAATCTATCAAGGTTTGCTACAGAATCGATAGAGTAAAGCTCTCTTTAAACCAGCCCATCAAAAACTCCCAGGGCAGGAACAAGACGGGTTAGATACAGAGTGAAGCTCCCTCTACACTGTCCCATCAAACACTCCCAGGACTATGGGGAGAGAACGTGGCAGTGGGGTTAGTTTGGGATTGATGCAGGGCTATGGGGAGAGAGTGGGGCAGTGGGATTAGTTTGGGATTGATTCAGGGCTATGGGGGGAGAGCAGAGCAGTGGGATTAGTTTGGGATTAAGACAGAGCTATGGGGGGAAAGCGAGGCAGTGGGATTACTTTGGGATTGATACAGGGCTATGGGGAGAGAGCGGGGCAGTGGGATTAGATTGGGGATTGATACAGGGCTATGGGGAGTCAGCAGGGCAGTGGGATTAGTTTGGGGATTGATACAGGGTATGGGGAGAGAGCGGGGCAGTGGGATTAGTTTGGGGATTGATACAGGGCTATGGGGAGAGAGCAGGGCAGTGGGATTAGTTTGGGGATTGATACAGGGCTATGGGGATAGAGCGGGGCAGTGGGATTAGTTTGGGATTGATACATGGCTATGGGGAGAGAGCAGGGCAGTGGGATTAGTTTGGGATTGATACAGGGCTATGGGGAGAGAGCGGGGCATTGGGATTAGTTTGCGATTGATACAGGGCTATGGGGAGAGAGCGGGGCAGTGGGATTAGTTTGGGGATTGAAACAGGGCTCTGGGGAGAGAGCGGGGCATTGGGATTAGTTTGGGATTGATACAGGACTATGGGGAGAGAGTGGGGCTTTGGGATTAGTTTTGGATTGATACACGGCTATCGGGAGTGAGCAGGGCACTGGGATTAGTTTGGGATTGATACAGGACTATGGGGAGAGAGTGGGGCTTTGGGATTAGTTTTGGATTGATACAGGGCTATCGGGAGTGAGCGGGGCACTGGGATTAGTTTGGGATTGATACAGGGCTATGGGGAGTGAGCGGGGCAGTGGGATTAGTTTGCGGATTGATACAGGGCTATGGGGAGAGAGCGGGGCAGTGGGATTTGTTTGGGATTGATACAGGGCTATCGGGAGAGATCGGGGCAGTGGGATTAGTTTGGGATTTGATACAGGGCTATGGGGTGAGAGCGGGGCAGTGTGATTTGTTTGTGATTGCGACAGGGCTATAGGGAGAGTGCGGGGCAGTGGGATTAATTTGGGATTGATACAGAACTATGGGGAGAGAGCGGGGCAGTGGGATTAGGTTGGGGACTGATACAGGGCTATGGGGAGAGAGCGGGGCAGTGGGATTAGGTTGGGGACTGATACAGGGCTATGGGGAGAGAGCGGGGCAGTGGGATTAGGTTGGCGATTGATACAGGGCTATGGGGAGAGAGCAGGGCAGTGGGATTAGTTTGGGACTGAGACAGAGGGTTGTCAAGTAGCTGTTCCTAGTCCACTTTGGACAGATCCTGCCTTAAAATCAGCCTGTTGTTTGCTAAATTTCCCCACTGAACTCATTGTTAATCTGCTTTATCAAAACGTGCCTCGATCTCCTGGTATATTTCAATACTGAACCTCGGTAGATTAAATAAAAGTGTTACCGTGATTTGATTTAAATGCAGAGGAGGGATTCACATGCGGATGAATGTTGGTCCGCAGATGTCTGGGTACACCTTAGAAAAATGAAGCAAATAAAAGACAATTAAAGTCTGTTCTGGGTATTCTTACTGAGATTTGAATGAATTTTAGGCCGTGAGACTCACTGTCTTATACACAGGAGTGAAGGATTACATCAAACAAAGATAATGGCCCTGAAATCATGGTCTCCGTACCAACGACTTAGGCCTTGGTAGAGGCCTCGCAAGTTCCGTGTTTCCGTCTGCGCTGTGTATGCGCTGAATCCCCGGACTTGCAATCTATCAAGGTTTGCTACAGAATCGATAGAGTAAAGCTCTCTTTAAACCAGCCCATCAAAAACTCCCAGGGCAGGAACAAGACGGGTTAGATACAGAGTGAAGCTCCCTCTACACTGTCCCATCAAACACTCCCAAGGCAGGTACTGCACGGGTTAGATACAGAGTAAAGCTCCCTCTACGCTGTCCCATCAAACACTCCCAAGGCAGGTACAGCACGGGTTAGATATCGAGTAATGCTCCCTCTACACTGTCCCATCAAACACTCCCAAGGCAGGTACCGCACGGGTTAGATACAGAGTAAAGCTCCCTCTACACTGTCCCATCAAACACTCCCAGGGCAGGTACAGCACGGGTTAGATATAGAGTAAAGCTCCCTCTACACTGTCCCATCAAACACTCCCAAGGCAGGTGCTG
Source organism: Somniosus microcephalus (assembly GCF_052327205.1). Lineage (NCBI taxonomy): Eukaryota > Metazoa > Chordata > Chondrichthyes > Squaliformes > Somniosidae > Somniosus > Somniosus microcephalus. The sequence continues at coordinate 128,107 of NW_028225810.1, read as the reverse complement.
CACGGGTTAGATACAGAGTAAAGCTCCCTCTACGCTGTCCCATCAAACACTCCCAAGGCAGGTACAGCACGGGTTAGATATAGAGTAATGCTCCCTCTACACTGTCCCATGAAACACTCCCAAGGCAGGTACCGCACAGGTTAGATACAGACAAAAAGCTGCCTCTACACTGTCCCATCAAACATTCCCAAGGCAGGTGCTGCACGGGTTAGATATATATAGTAATGCTCCCTCTACACTGGCCCATCAAACACTCCCAGGGCTATGGGGAGAGAACGTGGCAGTGGGGTTAGTTTGGGAATGATGCAGGGCTACGGGAGGAGAGTGGGGCAGAGGGATTAGTTTGGAATTGATGCAGGGCTATTGGGAAAAGTTTGGGATTGAGGCAGGGCTATGGGGAGAGAGTGGGGCAGTGGGATTAGTTTGCGATTGATTCAGGGCTATGGGGGGAGAGCAGGGCAGTGGGATTAGTTTGGGATCAAGACAGAGCTATGGGGGGAAAGCGAGATAGTGGGATTAGTTTGGGATTGATACAGGGCTATGGGGAGAGAGAGAGGCATTGGGAAAAGTTTGGGATTGATGCAGGGCTATGGGGAGAGAGTTTGGCAGTGGGATTAGTTTGGGATTGATACAGGGCTATGGGGTGAGAGCAGGGCAGTCTGATTAGTTTGGGATTGATACAGGGTTATCGGGAGCGAGCGAGGCATTGGGAATAGTTTGGGATTGATACAGGGCTATCGGGAGAGATCGGGGCAGTGTGATTAGTTTGGGATTGATACAGGGCTATGGGGAGGGAGTGGGGCTTTGGGATTAGTTTAGGATTGATACAGGCCTATCGGGAGTGAGCGGGGCACTGGGATTAGTTTGGGATTGATACAGGGCTTTGGGGAGTGAGCGGGGCAGTGGGATTAGTTTGCGGATTGATACAGGGCTATGGGGAGTGAGCGGGGCAGTGGGATTAGTTTGGGATTGATACAGGGCTATAGGGAGAGAGCGGGGCAGTGGGAATAGTTTGGGATTGATACAGGGCTATGGGGAGAGAGCGGGGCAGTTGGATTAGTTTGGGATTGATAAACGGCTATGGGGAGAGAGCGGGGCAATGGGATTAGTTTTGGGGATTGATACAGGGCTATGGGGAGATAGCGGGGCAGTGGGATTAGTTTGGGATTGATGCAGGACTATGGGGAGAGAGCGGGGCAGTGGGATTAGTTTAGGATTGATGTAGGGCTATGGGGGGAGAGCAGGGCAGTGGGATTAGGTTGGGGACTGATACAGGGCAATCGGGAGAGAGCGGGGCAGTGGGATTAGGTTGCGGACTGATACAGGGCTATGGGGAGAGAGCGGGGCAGTGGGATTAGGTTGGCGATTGATAAAGGGCTAACAGGAGAGAGCAGGGCAGTGGGATTAGTTTGGGACTGAGACAGAGGGTTGTCAAGTAGCTGTTCCCAGTCCACTTTGGACAGATCCTGCCTTATCATATTAAAATCGGCCTGTTGTTTGCTAAATTTCCCCACTGAACTCATTGTTAATCTGCTTTATCAAAACGTGCCTGGATCTCCTGGTATATTTCAATACTGAACCTCGGTAGATTAAATAAAAGTGTTACCGTGATTTGATTTAATGCAGAGGAGGGATTCACATGCGGATGAATGTTGGTCTGCAGATATCTGGGTACACCGTAGAAAAATGAAGCAAATAAAAGACAATTAAAGTCTGTTCTGGGTATTTTTACTGAGATTTGAATGAATTTTAGGCCGTGAGACTCACTGTCTTATGCACAGGAGTGAAGGATTACATCAAACAAAGATAATGGCCCTGAAATCATGGTCCCCGTACCAACGACTTAGGCCTTGGTAGAGGCCCCGCAAGTTCCGTGTTTCCGTCTGCGCTGTGTGTGCGCTGAATCCCCGGACTTGCAATCTATCAAGGTTTGCTACAGAATCGATAGAGAAAAGCTCTCTTTAAACCAGCCCATCAAAAACTCCCAGGGCAGGAACAACACGGGTTAGATACAGAGTGAAGCTCCCTCTACACTGTCCCATCAAACACTCCCATGGCAGGGACTGCACGGGTCAGATACAGAGTAAAGCTCCCTCTATGCTGTCCCATCAAACACTCCCAAGGCAGGTACAGCACGGGTTAGATATAGAGTAATGCTCCCTCTACACTGTCCCATCAAACACTCCCAAGGCAGGTACCGCACGGGTTAGATACAGACAAAAAGCTCCCTCTACACTGTCCCATCAAACATTCCCAAGGCAGGTGCTGCACGGGTTAGATATATATAGTAATGCTCCCTCTACACTGTCCCATCAAACACTCCCAGGGGTATGGGGAGAGAACGTGGCAGTGGGGTTAGTTTGGGAATGATGCAGGGCTATGGGCAGAGACTGGGGCAGAGGGATTAGTTTGGAATTGATGCAGGGCTATGGGGGGAGAGCAGGGCAGTGGGGTTAGTTTGGGATCAAGACAGAGCTATGGGGGGAAAGCGAGGCACTGGGATTAGTTTGGGATTGATACAGGGCTATGGGGAGAGAGCGGGGCAGTGGGATTAGATTGGGGATTGATACAGGGCTATGGGGAGTCAGCAGGGCCGTGGGATTAGTTTGGGGATTGATACAGGGTATGGGGAGAGAGCGGGGCAGTGGGATTAGTTTGGGGATTGATACAGGGCTATGGGGAGAGAGCAGGGCAGTGGGATTAGTTTGGGGATTGATACAGGGCTATGGGGATAGAGCGGGGCAGTGGGATTAGTTTGGGATTGATACAGGGCTATGGGGAGAGAGCAGGGCAGTGGGATTAGTTTGGGATTGATAAAGGGCTATGGGGAGAGAGCGGGGCAGTGGGATTAGTTTGGGATTGATGCAGGGCTATGGGGAGAGAGCGGGGCAGTGGGATTAGTTTGGGGATTGAAACAGGGCTATGGGGAGAGAGCGGGGCATTGGGATTAGTTTGGGATTGATACAGGACTATGGGGAGAGAGTGGGGCTTTGGGATTAGTTTTGGATTCATACAGGGCTATCGGGAGTGAGCGGGGCACTGGGATTAGTTTGGGATTGATACAGGGCTATGGGGAGTGAGCGGGGCAGCGGGATTAGTTTGCGGATTGATACAGGGCTATGGGGAGAGAGCGGGGCAGTGGGATTAGTTTGGGGATTGATACAGGGCTATGGGGAGAGAGCGAGGCATTGGGAATAGTTTGGGATTGATACAGGGCTATGGGGAGAGAGCGGGGCAGTGTGATTAGTTTGGGATTGATACAGGGCTATGGGGTTTTGTATATTCCACATGTCCTGTGCTTGAAGTCTCTGACATTGGCCAGACATTGTTTTAGCATTTCATTGTCTTGGGCTGTTTACTATGAACATCTTTACCTGTTTCTGATCTACACAGGATGCAACAGATCAGAAAAACCTCCATTCAACAATGCGAATTCCTGTCTCTGCAAAGACATCATGCTGTTCCACAATGCAGGAATGTCGCAAACAGCTTTTGATAGCTGAGATCAACTTTAACCATTCAAACCTTTCAGGTAAAGAAGCTTCTAGATTCCGAGCCACAAATTGAATCGTTTAAGACAGAAAGAATGTCACAGAAATGTGATTTATTGCTGTTATTTTACAATTTACAAATATACACACAATTTGTGTCACTGAATTATAAACAAAAAGCAGGCAAAGCTATGACTTAACAGAAATAAACACTTGTTTTTCTTCCTGGACAGCAAAACCAGTCAGACTGACTTGCAAATGTTTACTGATATGTTGACGTAAAGATTTATAATTGACCAATTTCGCTTCTAATGTTTTTCTCTCAAACATTCTCCACAATATTAATCCCTGCTCTTGTCACAAGGAGTGTTGAATTATTTTAGGTACTTCGCAATTAAAAGCAGGAAACAAACTTCATTATACTCACAAATTTTAATCTCCTATTTCAAACATTCAAACCAAATCGAATTGTACGTTATCACTTTAATCAATGTATTTTCTGTGTCTCTCTCAATAAACAAAGAGTGGTTTCTTCTAAAGTAGCTTCCTGCAATTTTTATACATCATTACATAACTCTTGCTTCAATTAACACTCCACTAAATGTTTAAGAGGAAATCTATATTTACGTTATTCCTGCGACTTGTTAGGACTATCGAACGAGACATTATAAAATGGTTTGTGTTTTTCCCCTTTCTTGGTTCTCTTCCTAAATGTCTTAATGGTATATTTTTAAAAAGTCATTAAAAAGTAATCTGTAACTCCTACAAATCCTCCCCTACCTTCCCCCTCCACAACACCATGGTTGCAAGTTTGTGTAAAGCTACTCACTTTAGTCAATCACTCAAAATCAAATCTTGAGATATTTCAATTTGAAAACATTTTAACCATTTCAGAGCACTTTAAAAGCGTTTGGACTTCAAGACCTGGTTGAAACTTGTTTAGGTGAGGGGAAAATTGGCTTTTGCTTCAGTCTCTTCCAAAATCATGTTCGAAACTTAGGGGGAAAAAGTGTTTTTTACACTCATTTTTGGTGAAAAGTTCATTAAAAATCGTTAAAATCTTTCAAGTCTCACTGCAGCTTTGACAGAAGAAGTTGCTCCAAGTTTCTCCTTCCCCCTTCAATGCTGTCGTTAAACATCCGACAAAATAAAGTCTAATTCCAAACGGAGCTCCAATCAGAAAGTGAATAAAGTGGTTAAACTTCCTAAGAAGGCGGCGAGGTTATCTATCCCCAGCCTTGGCGATGAGCTGGGATCAGTTTTTGGAGATGTTGTTTCCTCTTTTTCTGTTGCCGTTCCCTCCGTCTCTAAGAGTCTGAGGTACAAACGGGGGCACAAACTACTTCCCTTTCTCGCAACATGATTTAAATAACCCTGGCTGATTTCCCTCTCTCTCTAACCCAGGGGTCACTGGACAATGATCAGGAGCAGGAACCCTGGCTGATTTTCCCCTCTCTCTAACCCAGGGGTCACTGGGCAGTGATGAGGAGCAGGAACCCTGCCTGATTTCCCCTCTCTCTAACCCAGGGATCACTGGACAGAGATCAGGAGCACGAACCCTGGCTCATTTCCCCTCTCTCTAACCCACGGGTCACTGGACAATGATCAGGAGCATGAACCCTGGATGGTTCCCCCTCTCTCTAGGTCACTGGATAGTGATCAGGACCTGGAACCCTGGCTGATTTCCCTCTCTCTCTAACCCAGGGGTCACTGGACAATGATCAGGAGCAGGAACCCTGGCTGATTTCCCCTCTCTCTAACCCAGGGGTCACTGGATAGTGATCAGGAGCATGAACCCTGGCTGATTTCCCCTCTCTCTCTAACCCAGGTGTCACTGGACTGTGATAAGGAGCAGGAACCCTGGCTGCTTTCACCTGTCTCTCTAACCCAGGGGTCACTGGACTGTGATCAGGAGCAGGAACCCTGGCTGATTTCCCCTCTCTCTCTAAACCAGGGGTCACTGGGCAGTGATCAGGAGCAGGAACCCAGGCTGATTTCCCCTCTAACCCAGGGGTCACTGGGCAGTGATCAGGAGCAGGAACCCAGGCTGATTTCCCCTCTCTCTAACCCAGGGGTCACTGGACAGTGATCAGGAGCATGAATCCTGGCTGATTTCCCCTCTCTCTCTAACCCAGAGGTCACTGGGCAGTGATCAGGAGCAGGAACCCTGGCTGATTTCCCCTCTCTCTCTAACCCAGGGGTCACTGGACAGTGATCAGGAGCAGGAACCCTGGCTGATTTCCCCTCTCTCTAACCGAGGGGTCACTGGACTGTGATCAGGAGCAGGAACCCTGGCTGATTTCCCCTCTCTCTCTAACCCAGGGTTCACTGGACTGTAATCAGGAGCAGGAACCCTGGCTGCTTTCATCTCTCTCTAACCCAAGGGTCATTGGACAGTGATCAGGAGCAGGAACCCTGGCTGGTTCCCCCTCTCTCTAAACCAGGGGTCACTGGGCTGTGATCAGGAGCAGGAACCCTGGCTGATTTCCCCTCTCTCTAACCCAGGGGTCACTGGGCAGTGATCAGGAGCATGAATCCTGGCTGATTTCCCTCTCTCTCTAACCCAGGGGTCACTGGGCAGTGATCAGGAGCAGGAACCCGGGCTGATTTCCCCTCTCTCTAACCCAGGGGTCACTGGATAGTGATCAGGAGCATGAACCCTGGCTGATTTCCCTCTCTCTCTAACCCAGGGGTCACTGGGCAGTGATCAGGAGCAGGAACCCAGGCTGACTTCCCTTCTCTCTAACCAGGCGTCACTGGATAGTGTTCAGGAGCAGGAACCCTGGCTGATTTCCTCCTCTCTCTAACTCAGGGGTCACTGGACTGTGATCAGGAGCAGGAACCCTGGCTGATTTCCCCTCTCTCTAACCCAGGGGTCACTGGATAGTGATCAGGAGCATGAACCCTGGCTGATTTCCCCCTCTCTCTAACCCAGGGGTCACTGGACTGTGATCAGGAGCAGGAACCCTGGCTGATTTCCCCTCTCTCTAACCCAGGGGTCACTGGGCAGTGATCAGGAGCAGGAACCCTGGCTGATTTCCCCTCTCTCTAACCCAGGGGTCACTGGGCAGTGATCAGGAGCAGAAACCCTGGCTGATTTCCCCTCTCTAACCCAGGGGTCACTGGACAGTGATCAGGAGCAGGAACCCTGGCTGAATTCCCCTCTCTCTCTAACCCAGGGTTCACTGGGCAGTGATCAGGAGCAGGAACACTGGCTGATTTCCCTCTCTCTCTAACCCAGGGGTCACTGGGCAGTGATCAGGAGCAGGAATCCTGGCTGATTTCACCTCTCTCTAACCCAGGGGTCAGTGGATAGTGATCAGGAGCATGAACCCTGGCTGATTTCCCCTCTCTCTAACCCAGGGTTCACTGGACTGTGATCAGGAGCAGGAATCCTGGCTGATTTCCCTCTCTCTCTAACCCAGGGGTCAGTGGATAGTGATCAGGAGCATGAACCCTGGCTGATTTCCCCTCTCTCTAACCCAGGGGTCACTGGACTGTGATCAGGAGCATGAACCCTGGCTGATTTCCCTCTCTCTAACCCAGGGGTCACTGTGCAGTGATCAGGAGCAGGAACCCTGGCTGATTTCCCTCTCTCTCTAACCCAGGGGTCACTGGGCAGTGATCAGGAGCTGGAACCCCGGCTGATTTCCCCTCTCTCTAACCCAGGGGTCACTGGACTGTGATCAGGAGCATGAACCCTGGCTGATTTCGCTCTCTCTCTAACCCAGGGGTCACTGGACTGTGATCAGGAGCAGGAACCCTGGCTGATTTCCCTCTCTCTCTAACCCAGGGGTCGGGTCACTGGACTGTGATCAGGAGCAGGAACCCTGGCTGATTTCCCCTCTCTCTAACCCAGGGATCTCTGGATAGTGATCAGGAGCAGGAACCCTGGCTGATTTCCCTCTCTCTCTAACCCAGGGTTCACTGTGCAGTGATCAGGAGCAGGAACCCTGGCTGATTTCCCTCTCTCTCTAACCCAGGGGTCACTGGGCAGTGATCAGGAGCTGGAAACCCGGCTGATTTCCCCTCTCTCTAACCCAGGGGTCACTGGACTGTGATCAGGAGCATGAACCCTGGCTGATTTCGCTCTCTCTCTAACCCAGGGGTCACTGGACTGTGATCAGGAGCAGGAACCCTGGCTGATTTCCCTCTCTCTCTAACCCAGGGGTCACTGGACTGTGATCAGGAGCAGGAACCCTGGCTGATTTCCCCTCTCTCTAACCCAGGGATCTCTGGATAGTGATCAGGAGCAGGAACCCTGGCTGATTTCCCCTCTCTAACCGAGGAGTCACTGGACAGTGATCAGGAGCATGAACCCTGGCTGATTTCCCCTCTCTCTCTAACCCAGGGGTCACTGGACTGTGATCAGGAGCAGGAACCCAGGCTGATTTCCACTCTCTCAACCCAGGGTTCACTGGACAATGATCAGGAGCAGGAACCCTGGCTGATTTCCCCTCTCTCTAACCCAGGGGTCACTGGGCAGTGATCAGGAGCAGGAACCCTGGCTGATTTCACCTCTCTCTCTAACCCAGGGGTCACTGGGCAGTGATCAGGAGCAGGAACCCTGGCTGATTTCACCTCTCTCTCTAACCCAGGGGTCACTGGACAGTGATCAGGAGCAGGAACCCTGGCTGATTTCCCTCTCTCTCTAACCCAGGGGTCACTGGGCAGTGATCAGGAGCAGGAACCCTGGCTGATTTCCCCTCTCTCTAACCCAGGGGTCACTGGGCAGTGATCAGGAGCAGGAACCCTGGCTGATTTCCCCTCTCTCTAACCCAGGGGTCACTGGACAGCGATCAGGAGCAGGAACCCTGGCTGATTCCCCCTCTCTCCAAGCCAGTGGTCATTGGGCAGTGATCAGGAGCAGGTACCCTGGCTGATTTCCCCTCTCTCTCTCACCCAGGGGTCACTGGACAGTGATCAGGAGCAAGAACCCTGGCTGATTTCCCCTCTCTCTCTAACCCAGGGGTCACTGGACTGTGATCAGGAGCAGGAACCCAGGCTGATTTCCACTCTCTCAACCCAGGGTTCACTGGACAATGATCAGGAGCAGGAACCCTGGCTGATTTCCCCTCTCTCTAACCCAGGGGTCACTGGGCAGTGATCAGGAGCAGGAACCCTGGCTGATTTCACCTCTCTTTCTAACCCAGGGGTCACTGGACAGTGATCAGGAGCAGGAACCCTGGCTGATTTCCCTCTCTCTCTAACCCAGGGGTCACTGGGCAGTGATCAGGAGCAGGAACCCTGGCTGATTTCACCTCTCTCTCTAACCCAGGGGTCACTGGACAGTGATCAGGAGCAGGAACCCTGGCTGATTTCCCTCTCTCTCTAACCCAGGGGTCACTGGGCAGTGATCAGGAGCAGGAACCCTGGCTGATTTCCCCTCTCTCTAACCAGGGGTCACTGGATAGTGATCAGGAGCATGAACCCTGGCTGATTTCACCTGTCTCTCTAACCCAGGGGTCACTGGACAATGATCAGGAGCAGGAACCCTGGCTGATTTCCCCTCTCTCTAACCCAGGAGTCACTGGACAGTGATCAGGAGCAGGAACCCTGGCTGGTTCCCCCTCTCTCTAACCCAGGGGTCACTGGACTGTGATCAGGAGCAGGAACCCTGGCTGATTTCCCCTCTCTCTAACCCAGGGATCTCTGGATAGTGATCAGGAGCAGGAACCCTGGCTGATTTCCCCTCTCTAACCCAGGAGTCACTGGACAGTGATCAGGAGCATGAACCCTGGCTGATTTCCCCTCTCTCTCTAACCCAGGGGTCACTGGACTGTGATCAGGAGCAGGAACCCAGGCTGATTTCCACTCTCTCAACCCAGGGTTCACTGGACAATGATCAGGAGCAGGAACCCTGGCTGATTTCACCTCTGTCTCTAACCCAGGGGTCACTGGACAGTGATCAGGAGCAGGAACCCTGGCTGATTTCCCTCTCTCTCTAACCCAGGGGTCACTGGGCAGTGATCAGGAGCAGGAACCCTGGCTGATTTCACCTCTCTCTCTAACCCAGGGGTCACTGGACAGTGATCAGGAGCAGGAACCCTGGCTGATTTCCCTCTCTCTCTAACCCAGGGGTCACTGGGCAGTGATCAGGGGCAGGAACCCTGGCTGATTTCCCCTCTCTCTAACCCAGGGGTCACTGGACAGCGATCAGGAGCAGGAACCCTGGCTGATTCCCCCTCTCTCTAACCCAGGGGTCACTGGACTGTAATCAGGAGCAGGAACCCTGGCTGATTTCCCCTCTCTCTAACCCAGGGTTCACTGGACTGTAATCAGGAGCTGGAACCCGGGCTGATTTCCCCTCTCTCTAACCCAGGAGTCACTGGACAGTGATCAGGAGCACGAACCCTGGCTGATTTCCCTCTCTCTCTCACCCAGGGGTCAATGGGCAGTGATCAGGAGCAGGAACCCTGGCTGATTTCCCTCTCTCTCTAACCCAGGGGTCAATGGGCAGTAATCAGGAGCAGGAACCCAGGCTGATTTCCCCTCTCTCTAACCCAGGGATCTCTGGATAGTGATCAGGAGCATGAACCCTGGCTGATTTCCCCTCTCTCTCTAACCCAGGTGTCACTGGACTGTGATCAGGAGCAGGAACCCTGGCTGATTTCCCCTCTCTCTAACCCAGGGGTCACTGGACTGTGATCAGGAGGAGGAACCCTGGCTGATTTCCCTCTCTCTCTAACCCAGGGGTCACTGGACAGTGATCAGGAGCAGGAACCCTGGCTGATTTCCCCTCTCTCTAACCCAGGGGTCACTGGGCAGTGATCAGGAGCAGGAACCCTGGCTGATTTCACCTCTCTCTCTAACCCAGGGGTCACTGGACAGTGATCAGGAGCAGGAACCCTGGCTGATTTCCCTCTCTCTCTAACCCAGGGGTCACTGGACAGTGATCAGGAGCAGGAACCCTGGCTGATTTCCCCTCTCTCTAACCCAGGGGTCACTGGACAGCGAACAGGAGCAGGAACCCTGGCTGATTCCCCCTCTCTCTGAGCCAGTGGTCATTGGGCAGTGATCAGGAGCAGGTACCCTGGCTGATTTCCCCTCTCTCTCTAACCCAGGGGTCACTGGACTGTGATCAGGAGCAGGAACCCTGGCTGATTTCACCTCTCTCTCTAACCCAGGGGTCACTGGACAGTGATCAGGAGCAAGAACCCTGGCTGATTTCCGCTCTCTCTAACCCAGGGGTCACTGGACAATGATCAGGAGCAGGAACCCTGGCTGATTTCCCCTCTCTCTCACTCAGGGGTCACTGGACAGTGATCAGGAGCAGGAACCCTGGCTGATTTCCCCTCTCTCTAACCCAGGGGTCACTGGACAATGATCAGGAGCAGGAACCCTGGCTGAATTCCCCGCTCTCTAACCCAGTGGTCACTGGTCAGTGATCAGGAGCAGGAACCCTGGCTGATTTCCTCCTCTCCCTAACCCAGGAGTCACTGGGCAGTGATCAGGAGCAGGAACACCGGCTGATTTCCCCCTCTCTCTAAACCAGGGGTCACTGGGCAGTGATCAGGAGCAGGAACCCTGGCTGATTTCCCCTTTCCAACCCAGGGGTGACTGGGCAGTGATCAGGAGCAGGAACCCTGGCTGATTTCCCCTCTCTCTAACCCAGGAGTCACTGGACAGTAATCAGGAGCAGGAACCCTGGCTGATTTCCCATCTCTCTCTAACCCATGGGTCACTGGACAGTGATCAGGAGCAGGAATCCTGGCTGATTTCCCATCTCTCTAACACAGAGATCACTGGATAGTGATCAGGAGCGGGATAAGCATGGGATTGATCCGGGGCAATGGGGAGTGAGCGTGGCAGTAGGATTAGTTTGTGATTGATACAGGGCTAGAGGAGAGAGCTGGGCAGTGGGATTAGTTTGGGATTGATACAGGGCTATGGGGAGAGAGGGTGCAGTGGGATTAGTTTGGATATAACACAGGGCTATGGGGTGAAAGCAGGGCAGTGGACTTACGTTGGGGATTGATACATGGCTATGGGGAGAGAGCGGGGCAGTGGGATTTGTTTGGGATTGATACAGGGCTATGGGGAGAAAGCGGGGCAGTGGGATTAATTTGGGGATTGATACAGGGCTATGGGGAGAAAGCGGGGCAGTGGGATTTGTTTGGATATAACACAGGGCTATGGGGAGAAAGCGGGCAGTGGCATTTGTTTGGCTATAACACAGGGCTATGGGGAGAAAGCGGGCAGTGGGCATACGTTGGGGATTGATACAGGGCTATGGGGAGAGAGCAGGGCAGTGGAAATAGTTTGTGATTGATACAGGGCTATGGGGAGAAAGCAGGGCAGTGGGATTAGTTTGGGGATTGATACAGGGCTATGGGGTGAGAGCAGGGCAGTCTGATTAGTTTGGGATTGATACAGGGTTATCGGGAGCGAGTGAGGCATTGGGAATAGTTTGGGATTGATACAGGGCTATGGGGAGAGAGCGGTGCAGTGGGATTTGTTTGGATATAACACAGGGCTATGGGGAGAAAGCAGGGCAGTGGACTTATGTTGGGGATTGATACAGGGCTATGGGGAGAGAGTGGGGCTGTGGGATTTGTTTCGGATTGATACAGAGCTATGGGGAGAAAGCGGGGCAGTGGGATTAATTTGGGGATTGATACAGGGCTATGGGGAGAAAGCGGGGCAGTGGGATTAGTTTGGGACTGAGACAGAGGGTTGTCAAGTAGCTGTTCCTAGTCCACTTTGGACAGATCCTGCCTTATCATATTAAAATCGGCCTGTTGTTTGCTAAATTTCCCCACTGAACTCACGGTTAATCTGCTTTATCAAAACGTGCCTGGATCTCCTGGTATATTTCAATACTGAACCTCGGTAGATTAAATAAAAGTGTTACCGTGATTTGATTTAAATGAAGAGGAGGGATTCACATGCGGATGAATGTTGGTCTGCAGATATCTGGGTACACCTTAGAAAAATGAAGCAAATAAAAGACAATTAAAGTCTGTTCTGGGTATTCCTACTGAGATTTGAATGAATTTTAGGCCGTGAGACTCACTGTCTTATACACAGGAGAGAAGGATTACATCAAACAAAGATAATGGCCCTGAAATCATGGTCTCCGTACCAATGACTTAGGCCTTGGTAGAGGCCCCGCAAGTTCCGTGTTTCCGTCTACGCTGTGTATGCGCTGAATCCCCGGACTTGCAATCTATCAAGGTTTGCTACAGAATCGATAGAGTAAAGCTGTCTTTAAACCAGCCCATCAAAAACTCCCAGGGCAGGAACAACACAAGTTAGATACAGAGTGAAGCTCCCTCTACACTGTCCCATCAAACACTCCCAAGGCAGGTACTGCACGGGTTAGATACAGACAAAAAGCTCCCTCTACACTGTCCCATCAAACACTCCCAGGACGATGGGGAGAGAACGTGGCAGTGGGGTTAGTTTGGGATTGATGCAGGGCTATGGGGAGAGAGTGGGGCAGTGGGATTAGTTTGGGATTGATTCAGGGCTATGGGGGGAGAGCAGAGCAGTGGGATTAGTTTGGGATCAAGACAGAGCTATGAGGGGAAAGCGAGGCAGTGGGATTACTTCGGGATTGATACAGGGCTTTGGGGAGAGAGCGGGGCAGTGGGATTAGATTGGGGATTGATACAGGGCTACGGGGAGTCAGCAGGGCAGTGGTATTAGTTTGGGGATTGATACAGGGTATGGGGAGAGAGCGGGGCAATGGGATTAGTTTGGGGATTGATACAGGGCTATGGGGAGAGAGCAGGGCAGTGGGATTAGTTTGGGGATTGATACAGGGCTATGGGGAGAGAGTGGGGCAGTGGGATTAGTTTGGGATTGATTCAGGGCTATGGGGGGAGAGCAGAGCAGTGGGATTAGTTTGGGATTGATACAGGGCCATGGGGAGAGAGCAGGGCAGTGGGATTAGTTTGGGGGTTGAAACAGGGCTATGGGGAGAGAGCGGGGCATTGGGATTAGTTTGGGATTGATACAGGACAATGGGGAGAGAGTGGGGCTTTGGGATTAGTTTTGGATTGATACAGGGCTATCGGGAGTGAGCGGGGCACTGGGATTAGTTTGGGATTGATACAGGACTATGGGGAGAGAGTGGGGCTTTGGGATTAGTTTTGGATTGATACAGGGCTATCGGGAGTGAGCGGGGCACTGGGATTAGTTTGGGATTGATACAGGACTATGGGGAGAGAGTGGGGCTTTGGGATTAGTTTTGGATTGATACAGGGCTATCGGGAGTGAGCGGGGCACTGGCATTAGTTTGGGATTGATACAGGGCTATGGGGAGTGAGCGGGGCAGTGGGATTAGTTTGCGGATTGATACAGGGCTATGGGGAGAGAGCGGGGCAGTGGGATTAGTTTGCGGATTGATACAGGGCTATGGGGAGAGAGCGGGGACGTTTGATTAGTTTGGGGATTGATACAGGGCTATGTAGAGAGCGGGGCAGTGGGATTAGTTTGGGATTGATACAGGGCTATCGGGAGAGATCGGGGCAGTGGGATTAGTTTGAGATTGATACAGGGCTATGGGGAGAGAGCGGGGTCGTGGGATTAATTTGGGATTGATACAGGGCTATGGGGAGAGAGCGGGGCAGTGGGATTAGTTTGGGATTGATACAGGGCTATGGGGAGAGAGCGGGGTCGTGGGATTAATTTGGGATTGATACAGAGCTATGGGGAGAGAGCGGGGCAGTGGGATTAGGTTTGGGATTGATACAGGGCTATGGGGAGAGAGTGGGGCAGTGGGATTAGTTTGGGATTTGATACAGGGCTATGGGGTGAGAGCGGGGCAGTGTGATTTGTTTGTAATTGATACAGGGCTATGGGGAGAGTGCGGGGCAGTGGGATTAATTTGGGATTGATACAGAGCTATGGGGAGAGAGCGGGGCAGTCTGATTAGGTTGGGGACTGATACAAGGCTATGGGGATAGAGCGGGGCAGTGGGATTAGGTTGGCGATTGATAAAGGGCTAACAGGAGAGAGCAGGGCAGTGGGATTAGGTTGGCGATTGATAAAGGGCTAACAGGAGAGAGCAGGGCAGTGGGATTAGTTTGGGGCTGAGACAGAGGGTTGTCAAGTAGCTGTTCCCAGTCCACTTTGGACAGATCCTGCCTTATCATATTAAAATCGGCCTGTTGTTTGCTAAATTTCCCCACTGAACTCATTGTTAATCTGCTTTATCAAAACGTGCCTGGATCTCCTGGTATATTTCAATACTGAACCTCGGTAGATTAAATAAAAGTGTTACCGTGATTTGATTTAAATGCAGAGGAGGGATTCACATGCGGATGAAACATAGAAACATAGAGATAGGAACAGGAGTAGGCCATTCGGCCCTTCGAGCCTGCTCCGCCATTCAATGAGATCATGGCTGATCTTCATCTGAGATCTTAGCTGATCTTACCAGTTCAGTACCCCGTCCCCGCCTTTTCTCCGTAACCCTTAATCCCCTTAGCCTTCAGAAATATATCCAATTCTCTCTTGAAAATATTTATTGAATTAGCCTTCACAGCCCTCTGTGGCAGGGAATTCCACAGGCTCACCACTCTGAGTGAAGAAATTCTTCCTCATCTCTGTTTTAAATGATTTGCCCGCTATTTTTAGACTGTGGCCCCTGGTTCTGTGCTCCCCTGCCATTGGAAACATTCTCTCTGAATTCAGCCTGTCCAGGCCTGCCATAATTTTATATGTTTCGATGAGATCCCCTCTCAATCTTCTAAACTCCAGTGAGTACAAGCCCAAACTATTCAATCTCTCCTCGTAGGTCATTCCCGCCATTCCAGGTATCAGCCTGGTGAATCGCCGCTGCACTCTTTCCATGGCAAGAACATCCTTCCGCAGATGGGGCGACCAAAACTGTACACAATACTCCAGATGCGGTCTCACCAGCACCTTGTACAGCTGTAGTAAGGTATCCCTATTCCTATACTCGAACCCCCTTGATATGAAGGCCAACATACCATTTGCCTTCTTAATCGCCTGTTGCACCTGCATGCTCTCCTTCAGTGACTGGTGCACAAGAACACCCAGGTCCCTCTGCACTTCCCCATCTCCCAATCTATTGCCATTTAGATAATAATCTACCCTCCTGTTTTTACCCCCAAAGTGGATAACCTCGCATTTATCCACATTATAGTGCATCTGCCACGTATCCGCCCATTCCCCCAACCTGTCCAAATCGCACTGTAGCCTCCTGACATCCTCATCAGAGCCCACCCCTCCTCCTAGTTTAGTGTCGTCAGCGAATTTGGAAAGATTGCATCCAATTCCCTGATCCAGATCATTTATATATATTGTGAACAGCTGGGGTCCCAGGACAGATCCTTGCGGCACCCCGCTGGTCACTGCCTGCCACTCTGAAAACGAGCCGTTTATTCCAACTCTCTGTTTTCTATCCGCCAGCCAGTTCTCTATCCACGTTAATACTTTGCCCCCAATCCCATGAGCCTTAATTTTGCATGATAATCTTTTGTGTGGAACCTTATCGAAGGCTTTCTGGAAGTCAAGGTACACCACATCCACTGGCTCTCCCCCATCTATTTTACCAGTTACTTCCTCAAAAAATTCCAGCAGATTAGTCAAACACGATTTACCCTTTGTAAATCCATGTTGACTCTGTCCGATCCTTTCCCCATTTGTCAAGTGCTCCGCTATTTTATCCTTAATAATGGACTCTAGCATTTTGCCCACAACCGATGTAAGGCTTACTGGTCTATAATTCCCTGCTTTCTCTCTACCCCCCTTTTTAAATATTGGGGTAACATTAGCTACCCTCCAATCCACGGGTACTGTTCCCGAGTCAATGGAGTTCCGGAAGATGATCCTTAGAGCATCTGCTATCTCCAGGGCCACCTCCTTAAGTACCCTAGGATGTAGTTTATCAGGCCCCGGGGATTTGTCGGCCTTCAGTCCCCTCAACTTACCCAACACCATATGATGAATGTTGGTCTGCAGATATCTGGGTACACCTTAGAAAAATGAAGCAAATAAAAGACAATTAAAGTCTGTTCTGGGTATTCTTACTGAGATTTGAATGAATTTTAGGCCGTGAGACTCACTGTCTTATACACAGGAGTGAAGGATTACATCAAACAAAGATAATGGCCCTGAAATCATGGTCTCCGTACCAACGACTTAGGCCTTGGTAGAGGCCCCGCAAGTTCCGTGTTTCCGTCTGCGCTGTGTATGTGCTGAATCCCCGGACTTGCAATCTATGAAGGTTTGCTACAGAATCGATAGAGTAAAGCTCTCTTTAAACCAGCCCATCAAAAACTCCCAGGGCAGGAACAAGACGGGTTAGATACAGAGTGAAGCTCCCTCTACACTGTCCCATCAAACACTCCCAACGCAGGTACTGCACGGGTTAGATACAGAGTAAAGCTCCCTCTACACTGTCCCATGAAACACTCCCAAGGCAGGTACCGCACAGGTAAGATACAGACAAAAAGCTGCCTCTACACTTTCCCATCAAACATTCCCAAGGCAGGTGCTGCACGGGTTAGATATATATAGTAATGCTCCCTCTACACTGTCCCATCAAACACTCCCAGGGCTATGGGGAGAGAACGTAGCAGTGGGGTTAGTTTGGGAATGATGCAGGGCTATGGGCAGAGAGTGGGGCAGAGGGATTAGTTTGGAATTGATGCAGGGCTATTGGGAAAAGTTTGGGATTGAGGCAGGGCTATGGGGAGAGAGTGGGGCAGTGGGATTAGTTTGGGATTGATTCAGGGCTATGGGGGGAGAGCAGGGCAGTGGGATTAGTTTGGGATCAAGACAGAGCTATGGGGGGAAAGCGAGGCAGTGGGATTAGTTTGGGATTGATACAGGGCTATTGGGAGAGATCGGGGCAGTGTGATTAGTTTGGGATTGATACAGGGCTATGGGGTTTTGTATATTCCACATGTCCTGTGCTTGAAGTCTCTGACATTGGCCAGACATTGTTTTAGCATTTCATTGTCTTGGGCTGTTTACTATGAACATCTTTACCTGCTTCTGATCTACACAGGATGCAACAGATCAGAAAAACCTCCATTCAACAATGCGAATTCCTGTCTCTGCAAAGACATCATGCTGTTCCACAATGCAGGAATGTCGCAAACAGCTTTTGCTAGCTGAGATCAACTTTAACCATTCAAACCTTTCAGGTAAAGAAGCTTCTAGATTCCGAGCCACAAATTGAATCGTTTAAGACAGAAAGAATGTCACAGAAATGTGATTTATTGCTGTTATTTTACAATTTACAAATATACACACAATTTGTGTCACTGAATTATAAACAAAAAGCAGGCAAAGCTATGACTTAACAGAAATAAACACTTGTTTTTCTTCCTGGACAGCAAAACCAGTCAGACTGACTTGCAAATGTTTACTGATATGTTGACGTAAAGATTTATAATTGACCAATTTCGCTTCTAATGTTTTTCTCTCAAACATTCTCCACAATATTAATCCCTGCTCTTGTCACAAGGAGTGTTGAATTATTTTAGGTACTTCGCAATTAAAAGCAGGAAACAAACTTCATTATACTCACAAATTTTAATCTCCTATTTCAAACATTCAAACCAAATCGAATTGTACGTTATCACTTTAATCAATGTATTTTCTGTGTCTCTCTCAATAAACAAAGAGTGGTTTCTTCTAAAGTAGCTTCCTGCAATTTTTATACATCATTACATAACTCTTGCTTCAATTAACACTCCACTAAATGTTTAAGAGGAAATCTATATTTACGTTATTCCTGCGACTTGTTAGGACTATCGAACGAGACATTATAAAATGGTTTGTGTTTTTCCCCTTTCTTGGTTCTCTTCCTAAATGTCTTAATGGTATATTTTTAAAAAGTCATTAAAAAGTAATCTGTAACTCCTACAAATCCTCCCCTACCTTCCCCCTCCACAACACCATGGTTGCAAGTTTGTGTAAAGCTACTCACTTTAGTCAATCACTCAAAATCAAATCTTGAGATATTTCAATTTGAAAACATTTTAACCATTTCAGAGCACTTTAAAAGCGTTTGGACTTCAAGACCTGGTTGAAACTTGTTTAGGTGAGGGGAAAATTGGCTTTTGCTTCAGTCTCTTCCAAAATCATGTTCGAAACTTAGGGGGAAAAAGTGTTTTTTACACTCATTTTTGGTGAAAAGTTCATTAAAAATCGTTAAAATCTTTCAAGTCTCACTGCAGCTTTGACAGAAGAAGTTGCTCCAAGTTTCTCCTTCCCCCTTCAATGCTGTCGTTAAACATCCGACAAAATAAAGTCTAATTCCAAACGGAGCTCCAATCAGAAAGTGAATAAAGTGGTTAAACTTCCTAAGAAGGCGGCGAGGTTATCTATCCCCAGCCTTGGCGATGAGCTGGGATCAGTTTTTGGAGATGTTGTTTCCTCTTTTTCTGTTGCCGTTCCCTCCGTCTCTAAGAGTCTGAGGTACAAACGGGGGCACAAACTACTTCCCTTTCTCGCAACATGATTTAAATAACCCTGGCTGATTTCCCTCTCTCTCTAACCCAGGGGTCACTGGACAATGATCAGGAGCAGGAACCCTGGCTGATTTTCCCCTCTCTCTAACCCAGGGGTCACTGGGCAGTGATGAGGAGCAGGAACCCTGCCTGATTTCCCCTCTCTCTAACCCAGGGATCACTGGACAGAGATCAGGAGCACGAACCCTGGCTCATTTCCCCTCTCTCTAACCCACGGGTCACTGGACAATGATCAGGAGCATGAACCCTGGATGGTTCCCCCTCTCTCTAGGTCACTGGATAGTGATCAGGACCTGGAACCCTGGCTGATTTCCCTCTCTCTCTAACCCAGGGGTCACTGGACAATGATCAGGAGCAGGAACCCTGGCTGATTTCCCCTCTCTCTAACCCAGGGGTCACTGGATAGTGATCAGGAGCATGAACCCTGGCTGATTTCCCCTCTCTCTCTAACCCAGGTGTCACTGGACTGTGATAAGGAGCAGGAACCCTGGCTGCTTTCACCTGTCTCTCTAACCCAGGGGTCACTGGACTGTGATCAGGAGCAGGAACCCTGGCTGATTTCCCCTCTCTCTCTAAACCAGGGGTCACTGGGCAGTGATCAGGAGCAGGAACCCAGGCTGATTTCCCCTCTAACCCAGGGGTCACTGGGCAGTGATCAGGAGCAGGAACCCAGGCTGATTTCCCCTCTCTCTAACCCAGGGGTCACTGGACAGTGATCAGGAGCATGAATCCTGGCTGATTTCCCCTCTCTCTCTAACCCAGAGGTCACTGGGCAGTGATCAGGAGCAGGAACCCTGGCTGATTTCCCCTCTCTCTCTAACCCAGGGGTCACTGGACAGTGATCAGGAGCAGGAACCCTGGCTGATTTCCCCTCTCTCTAACCGAGGGGTCACTGGACTGTGATCAGGAGCAGGAACCCTGGCTGATTTCCCCTCTCTCTCTAACCCAGGGTTCACTGGACTGTAATCAGGAGCAGGAACCCTGGCTGCTTTCATCTCTCTCTAACCCAAGGGTCATTGGACAGTGATCAGGAGCAGGAACCCTGGCTGGTTCCCCCTCTCTCTAAACCAGGGGTCACTGGGCTGTGATCAGGAGCAGGAACCCTGGCTGATTTCCCCTCTCTCTAACCCAGGGGTCACTGGGCAGTGATCAGGAGCATGAATCCTGGCTGATTTCCCTCTCTCTCTAACCCAGGGGTCACTGGGCAGTGATCAGGAGCAGGAACCCGGGCTGATTTCCCCTCTCTCTAACCCAGGGGTCACTGGATAGTGATCAGGAGCATGAACCCTGGCTGATTTCCCTCTCTCTCTAACCCAGGGGTCACTGGGCAGTGATCAGGAGCAGGAACCCAGGCTGACTTCCCTTCTCTCTAACCAGGCGTCACTGGATAGTGTTCAGGAGCAGGAACCCTGGCTGATTTCCTCCTCTCTCTAACTCAGGGGTCACTGGACTGTGATCAGGAGCAGGAACCCTGGCTGATTTCCCCTCTCTCTAACCCAGGGGTCACTGGATAGTGATCAGGAGCATGAACCCTGGCTGATTTCCCCCTCTCTCTAACCCAGGGGTCACTGGACTGTGATCAGGAGCAGGAACCCTGGCTGATTTCCCCTCTCTCTAACCCAGGGGTCACTGGGCAGTGATCAGGAGCAGGAACCCTGGCTGATTTCCCCTCTCTCTAACCCAGGGGTCACTGGGCAGTGATCAGGAGCAGAAACCCTGGCTGATTTCCCCTCTCTAACCCAGGGGTCACTGGACAGTGATCAGGAGCAGGAACCCTGGCTGAATTCCCCTCTCTCTCTAACCCAGGGTTCACTGGGCAGTGATCAGGAGCAGGAACACTGGCTGATTTCCCTCTCTCTCTAACCCAGGGGTCACTGGGCAGTGATCAGGAGCAGGAATCCTGGCTGATTTCACCTCTCTCTAACCCAGGGGTCAGTGGATAGTGATCAGGAGCATGAACCCTGGCTGATTTCCCCTCTCTCTAACCCAGGGTTCACTGGACTGTGATCAGGAGCAGGAATCCTGGCTGATTTCCCTCTCTCTCTAACCCAGGGGTCAGTGGATAGTGATCAGGAGCATGAACCCTGGCTGATTTCCCCTCTCTCTAACCCAGGGGTCACTGGACTGTGATCAGGAGCATGAACCCTGGCTGATTTCCCTCTCTCTAACCCAGGGGTCACTGTGCAGTGATCAGGAGCAGGAACCCTGGCTGATTTCCCTCTCTCTCTAACCCAGGGGTCACTGGGCAGTGATCAGGAGCTGGAACCCCGGCTGATTTCCCCTCTCTCTAACCCAGGGGTCACTGGACTGTGATCAGGAGCATGAACCCTGGCTGATTTCGCTCTCTCTCTAACCCAGGGGTCACTGGACTGTGATCAGGAGCAGGAACCCTGGCTGATTTCCCTCTCTCTCTAACCCAGGGGTCGGGTCACTGGACTGTGATCAGGAGCAGGAACCCTGGCTGATTTCCCCTCTCTCTAACCCAGGGATCTCTGGATAGTGATCAGGAGCAGGAACCCTGGCTGATTTCCCTCTCTCTCTAACCCAGGGTTCACTGTGCAGTGATCAGGAGCAGGAACCCTGGCTGATTTCCCTCTCTCTCTAACCCAGGGGTCACTGGGCAGTGATCAGGAGCTGGAAACCCGGCTGATTTCCCCTCTCTCTAACCCAGGGGTCACTGGACTGTGATCAGGAGCATGAACCCTGGCTGATTTCGCTCTCTCTCTAACCCAGGGGTCACTGGACTGTGATCAGGAGCAGGAACCCTGGCTGATTTCCCTCTCTCTCTAACCCAGGGGTCACTGGACTGTGATCAGGAGCAGGAACCCTGGCTGATTTCCCCTCTCTCTAACCCAGGGATCTCTGGATAGTGATCAGGAGCAGGAACCCTGGCTGATTTCCCCTCTCTAACCGAGGAGTCACTGGACAGTGATCAGGAGCATGAACCCTGGCTGATTTCCCCTCTCTCTCTAACCCAGGGGTCACTGGACTGTGATCAGGAGCAGGAACCCAGGCTGATTTCCACTCTCTCAACCCAGGGTTCACTGGACAATGATCAGGAGCAGGAACCCTGGCTGATTTCCCCTCTCTCTAACCCAGGGGTCACTGGGCAGTGATCAGGAGCAGGAACCCTGGCTGATTTCACCTCTCTCTCTAACCCAGGGGTCACTGGGCAGTGATCAGGAGCAGGAACCCTGGCTGATTTCACCTCTCTCTCTAACCCAGGGATCACTGGACAGTGATCAGGAGCAGGAACCCTGGCTGATTTCCCTCTCTCTCTAACCCAGGGGTCACTGGGCAGTGATCAGGAGCAGGAACCCTGGCTGATTTCCCCTCTCTCTAACCCAGGGGTCACTGGGCAGTGATCAGGAGCAGGAACCCTGGCTGATTTCCCCTCTCTCTAACCCAGGGGTCACTGGACAGCGATCAGGAGCAGGAACCCTGGCTGATTCCCCCTCTCTCCAAGCCAGTGGTCATTGGGCAGTGATCAGGAGCAGGTACCCTGGCTGATTTCCCCTCTCTCTCTCACCCAGGGGTCACTGGACAGTGATCAGGAGCAAGAACCCTGGCTGATTTCCCCTCTCTCTCTAACCCAGGGGTCACTGGACTGTGATCAGGAGCAGGAACCCAGGCTGATTTCCACTCTCTCAACCCAGGGTTCACTGGACAATGATCAGGAGCAGGAACCCTGGCTGATTTCCCCTCTCTCTAACCCAGGGGTCACTGGGCAGTGATCAGGAGCAGGAACCCTGGCTGATTTCACCTCTCTTTCTAACCCAGGGGTCACTGGACAGTGATCAGGAGCAGGAACCCTGGCTGATTTCCCTCTCTCTCTAACCCAGGGGTCACTGGGCAGTGATCAGGAGCAGGAACCCTGGCTGATTTCACCTCTCTCTCTAACCCAGGGGTCACTGGACAGTGATCAGGAGCAGGAACCCTGGCTGATTTCCCTCTCTCTCTAACCCAGGGGTCACTGGGCAGTGATCAGGAGCAGGAACCCTGGCTGATTTCCCCTCTCTCTAACCAGGGGTCACTGGATAGTGATCAGGAGCATGAACCCTGGCTGATTTCACCTGTCTCTCTAACCCAGGGGTCACTGGACAATGATCAGGAGCAGGAACCCTGGCTGATTTCCCCTCTCTCTAACCCAGGAGTCACTGGACAGTGATCAGGAGCAGGAACCCTGGCTGGTTCCCCCTCTCTCTAACCCAGGGGTCACTGGACTGTGATCAGGAGCAGGAACCCTGGCTGATTTCCCCTCTCTCTAACCCAGGGATCTCTGGATAGTGATCAGGAGCAGGAACCCTGGCTGATTTCCCCTCTCTAACCCAGGAGTCACTGGACAGTGATCAGGAGCATGAACCCTGGCTGATTTCCCCTCTCTCTCTAACCCAGGGGTCACTGGACTGTGATCAGGAGCAGGAACCCAGGCTGATTTCCACTCTCTCAACCCAGGGTTCACTGGACAATGATCAGGAGCAGGAACCCTGGCTGATTTCACCTCTGTCTCTAACCCAGGGGTCACTGGACAGTGATCAGGAGCAGGAACCCTGGCTGATTTCCCTCTCTCTCTAACCCAGGGGTCACTGGGCAGTGATCAGGAGCAGGAACCCTGGCTGATTTCACCTCTCTCTCTAACCCAGGGGTCACTGGACAGTGATCAGGAGCAGGAACCCTGGCTGATTTCCCTCTCTCTCTAACCCAGGGGTCACTGGGCAGTGATCAGGAGCAGGAACCCTGGCTGATTTCCCCTCTCTCTAACCCAGGGGTCACTGGACAGCGATCAGGAGCAGGAACCCTGGCTGATTCCCCCTCTCTCTAACCCAGGGGTCACTGGACTGTAATCAGGAGCAGGAACCCTGGCTGATTTCCCCTCTCTCTAACCCAGGGTTCACTGGACTGTAATCAGGAGCTGGAACCCGGGCTGATTTCCCCTCTCTCTAACCCAGGAGTCACTGGACAGTGATCAGGAGCACGAACCCTGGCTGATTTCCCTCTCTCTCTCACCCAGGGGTCAATGGGCAGTGATCAGGAGCAGGAACCCTGGCTGATTTCCCTCTCTCTCTAACCCAGGGGTCAATGGGCAGTAATCAGGAGCAGGAACCCAGGCTGATTTCCCCTCTCTCTAACCCAGGGATCTCTGGATAGTGATCAGGAGCATGAACCCTGGCTGATTTCCCCTCTCTCTCTAACCCAGGTGTCACTGGACTGTGATCAGGAGCAGGAACCCTGGCTGATTTCCCCTCTCTCTAACCCAGGGGTCACTGGACTGTGATCAGGAGGAGGAACCCTGGCTGATTTCCCTCTCTCTCTAACCCAGGGGTCACTGGACAGTGATCAGGAGCAGGAACCCTGGCTGATTTCCCCTCTCTCTAACCCAGGGGTCACTGGGCAGTGATCAGGAGCAGGAACCCTGGCTGATTTCACCTCTCTCTCTAACCCAGGGGTCACTGGACAGTGATCAGGAGCAGGAACCCTGGCTGATTTCCCTCTCTCTCTAACCCAGGGGTCACTGGACAGTGATCAGGAGCAGGAACCCTGGCTGATTTCCCCTCTCTCTAACCCAGGGGTCACTGGACAGCGAACAGGAGCAGGAACCCTGGCTGATTCCCCCTCTCTCTAAGCCAGTGGTCATTGGGCAGTGATCAGGAGCAGGTACCCTGGCTGATTTCCCCTCTCTCTCTAACCCAGGGGTCACTGGACTGTGATCAGGAGCAGGAACCCTGGCTGATTTCACCTCTCTCTCTAACCCAGGGGTCACTGGACAGTGATCAGGAGCAAGAACCCTGGCTGATTTCCGCTCTCTCTAACCCAGGGGTCACTGGACAATGATCAGGAGCAGGAACCCTGGCTGATTTCCCCTCTCTCTCACTCAGGGGTCACTGGACAGTGATCAGGAGCAGGAACCCTGGCTGATTTCCCCTCTCTCTAACCCAGGGGTCACTGGACAATGATCAGGAGCAGGAACCCTGGCTGAATTCCCCGCTCTCTAACCCAGTGGTCACTGGTCAGTGATCAGGAGCAGGAACCCTGGCTG
Organism: Somniosus microcephalus; assembly: GCF_052327205.1. Classification (NCBI taxonomy): domain Eukaryota; kingdom Metazoa; phylum Chordata; class Chondrichthyes; order Squaliformes; family Somniosidae; genus Somniosus; species Somniosus microcephalus. Next base: position 103,121 of record NW_028225810.1, on the reverse strand, counting down.
ATTTCCTCCTCTCCCTAACCCAGGAGTCACTGGGCAGTGATCAGGAGCAGGAACACCGGCTGATTTCCCCCTCTCTCTAAACCAGGGGTCACTGGGCAGTGATCAGGAGCAGGAACCCTGGCTGATTTCCCCTTTCCAACCCAGGGGTGACTGGGCAGTGATCAGGAGCAGGAACCCTGGCTGATTTCCCCTCTCTCTAACCCAGGAGTCACTGGACAGTAATCAGGAGCAGGAACCCTGGCTGATTTCCCATCTCTCTCTAACCCATGGGTCACTGGACAGTGATCAGGAGCAGGAATCCTGGCTGATTTCCCATCTCTCTAACACAGAGATCACTGGATAGTGATCAGGAGCGGGATAAGCATGGGATTGATCCGGGGCAATGGGGAGTGAGCGTGGCAGTAGGATTAGTTTGTGATTGATACAGGGCTAGAGGAGAGAGCTGGGCAGTGGGATTAGTTTGGGATTGATACAGGGCTATGGGGAGAGAGGGTGCAGTGGGATTAGTTTGGATATAACACAGGGCTATGGGGTGAAAGCAGGGCAGTGGACTTACGTTGGGGATTGATACATGGCTATGGGGAGAGAGCGGGGCAGTGGGATTTGTTTGGGATTGATACAGGGCTATGGGGAGAAAGCGGGGCAGTGGGATTAATTTGGGGATTGATACAGGGCTATGGGGAGAAAGCGGGGCAGTGGGATTTGTTTGGATATAACACAGGGCTATGGGGAGAAAGCGGGCAGTGGCATTTGTTTGGCTATAACACAGGGCTATGGGGAGAAAGCGGGCAGTGGGCATACGTTGGGGATTGATACAGGGCTATGGGGAGAGAGCAGGGCAGTGGAAATAGTTTGTGATTGATACAGGGCTATGGGGAGAAAGCAGGGCAGTGGGATTAGTTTGGGGATTGATACAGGGCTATGGGGTGAGAGCAGGGCAGTCTGATTAGTTTGGGATTGATACAGGGTTATCGGGAGCGAGTGAGGCATTGGGAATAGTTTGGGATTGATACAGGGCTATGGGGAGAGAGCGGTGCAGTGGGATTTGTTTGGATATAACACAGGGCTATGGGGAGAAAGCAGGGCAGTGGACTTATGTTGGGGATTGATACAGGGCTATGGGGAGAGAGTGGGGCTGTGGGATTTGTTTCGGATTGATACAGAGCTATGGGGAGAAAGCGGGGCAGTGGGATTAATTTGGGGATTGATACAGGGCTATGGGGAGAAAGCGGGGCAGTGGGATTAGTTTGGGACTGAGACAGAGGGTTGTCAAGTAGCTGTTCCTAGTCCACTTTGGACAGATCCTGCCTTATCATATTAAAATCGGCCTGTTGTTTGCTAAATTTCCCCACTGAACTCACGGTTAATCTGCTTTATCAAAACGTGCCTGGATCTCCTGGTATATTTCAATACTGAACCTCGGTAGATTAAATAAAAGTGTTACCGTGATTTGATTTAAATGAAGAGGAGGGATTCACATGCGGATGAATGTTGGTCTGCAGATATCTGGGTACACCTTAGAAAAATGAAGCAAATAAAAGACAATTAAAGTCTGTTCTGGGTATTCCTACTGAGATTTGAATGAATTTTAGGCCGTGAGACTCACTGTCTTATACACAGGAGAGAAGGATTACATCAAACAAAGATAATGGCCCTGAAATCATGGTCTCCGTACCAATGACTTAGGCCTTGGTAGAGGCCCCGCAAGTTCCGTGTTTCCGTCTACGCTGTGTATGCGCTGAATCCCCGGACTTGCAATCTATCAAGGTTTGCTACAGAATCGATAGAGTAAAGCTGTCTTTAAACCAGCCCATCAAAAACTCCCAGGGCAGGAACAACACAAGTTAGATACAGAGTGAAGCTCCCTCTACACTGTCCCATCAAACACTCCCAAGGCAGGTACTGCACGGGTTAGATACAGACAAAAAGCTCCCTCTACACTGTCCCATCAAACACTCCCAGGACGATGGGGAGAGAACGTGGCAGTGGGGTTAGTTTGGGATTGATGCAGGGCTATGGGGAGAGAGTGGGGCAGTGGGATTAGTTTGGGATTGATTCAGGGCTATGGGGGGAGAGCAGAGCAGTGGGATTAGTTTGGGATCAAGACAGAGCTATGAGGGGAAAGCGAGGCAGTGGGATTACTTCGGGATTGATACAGGGCTTTGGGGAGAGAGCGGGGCAGTGGGATTAGATTGGGGATTGATACAGGGCTACGGGGAGTCAGCAGGGCAGTGGTATTAGTTTGGGGATTGATACAGGGTATGGGGAGAGAGCGGGGCAATGGGATTAGTTTGGGGATTGATACAGGGCTATGGGGAGAGAGCAGGGCAGTGGGATTAGTTTGGGGATTGATACAGGGCTATGGGGAGAGAGTGGGGCAGTGGGATTAGTTTGGGATTGATTCAGGGCTATGGGGGGAGAGCAGAGCAGTGGGATTAGTTTGGGATTGATACAGGGCCATGGGGAGAGAGCAGGGCAGTGGGATTAGTTTGGGGGTTGAAACAGGGCTATGGGGAGAGAGCGGGGCATTGGGATTAGTTTGGGATTGATACAGGACAATGGGGAGAGAGTGGGGCTTTGGGATTAGTTTTGGATTGATACAGGGCTATCGGGAGTGAGCGGGGCACTGGGATTAGTTTGGGATTGATACAGGACTATGGGGAGAGAGTGGGGCTTTGGGATTAGTTTTGGATTGATACAGGGCTATCGGGAGTGAGCGGGGCACTGGGATTAGTTTGGGATTGATACAGGACTATGGGGAGAGAGTGGGGCTTTGGGATTAGTTTTGGATTGATACAGGGCTATCGGGAGTGAGCGGGGCACTGGCATTAGTTTGGGATTGATACAGGGCTATGGGGAGTGAGCGGGGCAGTGGGATTAGTTTGCGGATTGATACAGGGCTATGGGGAGAGAGCGGGGCAGTGGGATTAGTTTGCGGATTGATACAGGGCTATGGGGAGAGAGCGGGGACGTTTGATTAGTTTGGGGATTGATACAGGGCTATGTAGAGAGCGGGGCAGTGGGATTAGTTTGGGATTGATACAGGGCTATCGGGAGAGATCGGGGCAGTGGGATTAGTTTGAGATTGATACAGGGCTATGGGGAGAGAGCGGGGTCGTGGGATTAATTTGGGATTGATACAGGGCTATGGGGAGAGAGCGGGGCAGTGGGATTAGTTTGGGATTGATACAGGGCTATGGGGAGAGAGCGGGGTCGTGGGATTAATTTGGGATTGATACAGAGCTATGGGGAGAGAGCGGGGCAGTGGGATTAGGTTTGGGATTGATACAGGGCTATGGGGAGAGAGTGGGGCAGTGGGATTAGTTTGGGATTTGATACAGGGCTATGGGGTGAGAGCGGGGCAGTGTGATTTGTTTGTAATTGATACAGGGCTATGGGGAGAGTGCGGGGCAGTGGGATTAATTTGGGATTGATACAGAGCTATGGGGAGAGAGCGGGGCAGTCTGATTAGGTTGGGGACTGATACAAGGCTATGGGGATAGAGCGGGGCAGTGGGATTAGGTTGGCGATTGATAAAGGGCTAACAGGAGAGAGCAGGGCAGTGGGATTAGGTTGGCGATTGATAAAGGGCTAACAGGAGAGAGCAGGGCAGTGGGATTAGTTTGGGGCTGAGACAGAGGGTTGTCAAGTAGCTGTTCCCAGTCCACTTTGGACAGATCCTGCCTTATCATATTAAAATCGGCCTGTTGTTTGCTAAATTTCCCCACTGAACTCATTGTTAATCTGCTTTATCAAAACGTGCCTGGATCTCCTGGTATATTTCAATACTGAACCTCGGTAGATTAAATAAAAGTGTTACCGTGATTTGATTTAAATGCAGAGGAGGGATTCACATGCGGATGAAACATAGAAACATAGAGATAGGAACAGGAGTAGGCCATTCGGCCCTTCGAGCCTGCTCCGCCATTCAATGAGATCATGGCTGATCTTCATCTGAGATCTTAGCTGATCTTACCAGTTCAGTACCCCGTCCCCGCCTTTTCTCCGTAACCCTTAATCCCCTTAGCCTTCAGAAATATATCCAATTCTCTCTTGAAAATATTTATTGAATTAGCCTTCACAGCCCTCTGTGGCAGGGAATTCCACAGGCTCACCACTCTGAGTGAAGAAATTCTTCCTCATCTCTGTTTTAAATGATTTGCCCGCTATTTTTAGACTGTGGCCCCTGGTTCTGTGCTCCCCTGCCATTGGAAACATTCTCTCTGAATTCAGCCTGTCCAGGCCTGCCATAATTTTATATGTTTCGATGAGATCCCCTCTCAATCTTCTAAACTCCAGTGAGTACAAGCCCAAACTATTCAATCTCTCCTCGTAGGTCATTCCCGCCATTCCAGGTATCAGCCTGGTGAATCGCCGCTGCACTCTTTCCATGGCAAGAACATCCTTCCGCAGATGGGGCGACCAAAACTGTACACAATACTCCAGATGCGGTCTCACCAGCACCTTGTACAGCTGTAGTAAGGTATCCCTATTCCTATACTCGAACCCCCTTGATATGAAGGCCAACATACCATTTGCCTTCTTAATCGCCTGTTGCACCTGCATGCTCTCCTTCAGTGACTGGTGCACAAGAACACCCAGGTCCCTCTGCACTTCCCCATCTCCCAATCTATTGCCATTTAGATAATAATCTACCCTCCTGTTTTTACCCCCAAAGTGGATAACCTCGCATTTATCCACATTATAGTGCATCTGCCACGTATCCGCCCATTCCCCCAACCTGTCCAAATCGCACTGTAGCCTCCTGACATCCTCATCAGAGCCCACCCCTCCTCCTAGTTTAGTGTCGTCAGCGAATTTGGAAAGATTGCATCCAATTCCCTGATCCAGATCATTTATATATATTGTGAACAGCTGGGGTCCCAGGACAGATCCTTGCGGCACCCCGCTGGTCACTGCCTGCCACTCTGAAAACGAGCCGTTTATTCCAACTCTCTGTTTTCTATCCGCCAGCCAGTTCTCTATCCACGTTAATACTTTGCCCCCAATCCCATGAGCCTTAATTTTGCATGATAATCTTTTGTGTGGAACCTTATCGAAGGCTTTCTGGAAGTCAAGGTACACCACATCCACTGGCTCTCCCCCATCTATTTTACCAGTTACTTCCTCAAAAAATTCCAGCAGATTAGTCAAACACGATTTACCCTTTGTAAATCCATGTTGACTCTGTCCGATCCTTTCCCCATTTGTCAAGTGCTCCGCTATTTTATCCTTAATAATGGACTCTAGCATTTTGCCCACAACCGATGTAAGGCTTACTGGTCTATAATTCCCTGCTTTCTCTCTACCCCCCTTTTTAAATATTGGGGTAACATTAGCTACCCTCCAATCCACGGGTACTGTTCCCGAGTCAATGGAGTTCCGGAAGATGATCCTTAGAGCATCTGCTATCTCCAGGGCCACCTCCTTAAGTACCCTAGGATGTAGTTTATCAGGCCCCGGGGATTTGTCGGCCTTCAGTCCCCTCAACTTACCCAACACCATATGATGAATGTTGGTCTGCAGATATCTGGGTACACCTTAGAAAAATGAAGCAAATAAAAGACAATTAAAGTCTGTTCTGGGTATTCTTACTGAGATTTGAATGAATTTTAGGCCGTGAGACTCACTGTCTTATACACAGGAGTGAAGGATTACATCAAACAAAGATAATGGCCCTGAAATCATGGTCTCCGTACCAACGACTTAGGCCTTGGTAGAGGCCCCGCAAGTTCCGTGTTTCCGTCTGCGCTGTGTATGTGCTGAATCCCCGGACTTGCAATCTATGAAGGTTTGCTACAGAATCGATAGAGTAAAGCTCTCTTTAAACCAGCCCATCAAAAACTCCCAGGGCAGGAACAAGACGGGTTAGATACAGAGTGAAGCTCCCTCTACACTGTCCCATCAAACACTCCCAACGCAGGTACTGCACGGGTTAGATACAGAGTAAAGCTCCCTCTACACTGTCCCATGAAACACTCCCAAGGCAGGTACCGCACAGGTAAGATACAGACAAAAAGCTGCCTCTACACTTTCCCATCAAACATTCCCAAGGCAGGTGCTGCACGGGTTAGATATATATAGTAATGCTCCCTCTACACTGTCCCATCAAACACTCCCAGGGCTATGGGGAGAGAACGTAGCAGTGGGGTTAGTTTGGGAATGATGCAGGGCTATGGGCAGAGAGTGGGGCAGAGGGATTAGTTTGGAATTGATGCAGGGCTATTGGGAAAAGTTTGGGATTGAGGCAGGGCTATGGGGAGAGAGTGGGGCAGTGGGATTAGTTTGGGATTGATTCAGGGCTATGGGGGGAGAGCAGGGCAGTGGGATTAGTTTGGGATCAAGACAGAGCTATGGGGGGAAAGCGAGGCAGTGGGATTAGTTTGGGATTGATACAGGGCTATGGTGAGAGAGCGGGGCAGTGGGATTAGTTTGGGGTTGGTACAGGACTATGGGGAGAGAGCGGGGCAGTGGGATTAGTTTGGGGATTGATACAGGGCTATGGGGAGAGAGCGGGGCAGTGGGATTAGTTTGGGGATTGATACAGGGCTATGGGGAGAGAGCGGGGCAGTGGGATTTGTTTGGGATTGATACAGGGCTTTGGGGAGAAAGCGGGGCAGTGGAAATAGTTTGTGATTGATACAGGGCTATGGGGAGAAAGCGGGGCAGTGGGATTAGTTTGGTCATTGATACAGGGCTATGGGGAGAAAGCGGGGCAGTGGGATTAGTTTCGGGATTGATACAGGGCTATGGGGAGAAAGCGGGGCAGTGGGATTAGTTTGGTGATTGATACAGAGCTATGGGGAGAGAGCGGGGCAGTGGGATTTGTTTGGGATTGATACAGGGCTATGGGGAGAAAGCGGGGCAGTGGGATTAATTTCGGGATTGATACAGGGCTATGGGGAGAAAGCGGGGCAGTGGGATTAGTTTGGTGATTGATACAGGGCTATGGGGAGAGAGCGGGGCAGCGGGATTAGTTTGGGGATTGAAACAGGGCTATGGGGAGAGAGCGGGGCATTGGGATTAGTTTGGGATTGATACAGGACTATGGGGACAGAGTGGGGCAGTGGGATTAGTTTCGGGATTGATACAGGGCTATGGGGAGAAAGCGGGGCAGTGGGATTAGTTTGGTGATTGATACAGGGCTATGGGGAGAGAGCGGGGCAGTGGGAGTAGTTTGGGGATTGAAACAGGGCTATGGGGAGAGAGCGGGGCATTGGGATTAGTTTGGGATTGATACAGGACTATGGGGACAGAGTGAGGCTTTGGGATTAGTTTTGGATTGATACAGGGCTATCGGGAGTGAGCGGGGCACTGGGATTAGTTTGGGATTGATACAGGGCTATGGGGAGTGAGCGGGGCAGTGGGATTAGTTTGCGGATTGATACAGGGCTATGGGGAGAGAGCGGGGCAGTGGGATTAGTTTGGGGATTGATACAGGGCTATGGGGAGAAAGCGGGGCAGTTTGATTAGTTTGGGATTAGTTTGGGAACCCGTTGGGTTAGAGAGAGGGGAAATCAGCCAGGGTTCCTGCTCCTGATCACTGCCCAGTGACCCCTGGGTTAGAGAGAGAGGGGAAATCAGCCAGGGTTCCTGCTCCTGATCACTGGCCAGTGATCCCTGGGTTGGAGAGAGGGGAAAATCAGCCAGGGTTCCTGCTCCTGATCATTGTCCAGTGACCCCTGGGTTAGAGAGAGAGGGAAATCAGCCAGGGTTATTTCAATCATGTTGCGAGAAAGGGAAATAGTTTGTGCCCCCGTTTGTACCTCAGGGTCTTAGAGACGGAGGGAACGGCAACAGAAAAAGAGGAAACAACATCTCCAAAAACTGATCCCAACTCATCGCCAAGGCTGGGGATAGATAACCTCGCCGCCTTCTTAGGAAGTTTAACCACTTTATTCACTTTCTGATTGGAGCTCCGTTTGGAATTAGACTTTATTTTGTCGGATGTTTAACGACAGCATTGAAGGGGGAAGGAGAAACTTGGAGCAACTTCTTCTGTCAAAGCTGCAGTGAGACTTGAAAGAATTTAAACATTTTTAATGAACTTTTCACCAAAAATGAGTGTAAAAAACACTTTTTCCCCCTAAGTTTCGAACATGATTTTGGAAGAGACTGAAGCAAAAGCCAATTTCCCCCTCACCTAAACAAGTTTCAACCAGGTCTTGAAGTCCAAACGCTTTTAAAGAGCTCTGAAATGGTTAAAATGTTTTCAAATTGAAATATCTCAAGGTTTGATTTTGAGTGATTGACTGAAGTGAGTAGCTTTACACAAACATGCAACCATGGTGTTGAGGAGGGGGAAGGTAGGGGAGGATTTGTAGGAGTTACATATTACTTTTTAATGACTTTTTAAAAATATACCATTAAGACATTTTGGAAGAGAACCAAGAAAGGGGAAAAACACAAACCATTTCATAATGTCTGTCGTTCGATAGTCCTAACAAGTCGCAGGAATAACGTAGATATAGATTTCCTCTTAAACATTTAGTGGAGTGTTAATTGAAGCAAGAGTTATGTAATGATGTATAATAATTGCAGGAAGCTACTTTAGAAGAAACCACTCTTTGTTTATTGAGAGAGACACAGAAAATACTTTGATTAAAGTGATAACGTACAATTCGATTTGGTTTGAATGTTTGAAATAGGAGATTAAAATTTGTGAGTATAATGAAGTTTGTTTCCTGCTTTTAATTGCGAAGTACCTAAAATAATTCAACACTCCTTGTGACAAGAGCAGGGATTAATATTGTGGAGAATGTTTGAGAGAAAAACATTAGAAGCGAAATTGGTCAATTATAAATCTTTACGTCAACATATCAGTAAACATTTGCAAGTCAGTCTGACTGGTTTTGCTGTCCAGGAAGAAAAACAAGTGTTTATTTCTGTTAAGTCATAGCTTTGCCTGCTTTTTTTGTTTATAATTCAGTGACACAAATTGTGTGTATATTTGTAAATTGTAAAATAACAGCAATAAATCACATTTCTGTGACATTCTTTCTGTCTTAAACGATTCAATTTGTGGCGCGGAATCTAGAAGCTTCTTTACCTGAAAAGTTTGAATGGTTAAAGTTGATCTCAGCTATCAAAAGCTGTTTGCGACATTCCTGCATTGTGGAACAGTATGATGTCTTTGCAGAGACAGGAATTCGCATTGTTGAATGGAGGTTTTTCTGATCTGTACATCAGAAACAGCTAAAGGTGTTCATAGTAAACAGACCAAGACAATGAAATGCTTAAACAATGTCTGGCCAAGGTCAGAGACTTCAAGCACAGGACATGTGGAATATACAAAACCCCATAGCCCTGTATCAATCCCAAACTAATCACACTGCCCCGCTCTCTCCCCATACCCTGTATCAATCCCGAAACTAATCCCACTGCCCCGCTCTCTCCCCATACCCTGTATCAATCCCCAAACTAATCCCACTGCCCTGCTGACTCCCCATAACCATGTATCAATCCCCAATCGAATCCCACTGCCCCGCTCTCTCCCCATAGCCCTGTATCAATCCCCAACGCAAGTCCACTGCCCTGCTTTCTCCCCATAGCCCTGTGTTATATCCAAACAAATCCCACTGCCCCGCTCTCTCCCCATAGCCCTGTATCAGTCCCCAATGTAAGCCCACTGCCCCGCTTTCTCCCCATAGCCCTGTGTTATATCCAAACTAATCCCACTGCACCGCTCTCTCCCCATAGCCCTGTATCAATCCCCAAACTAATCCCACTGCCTCGCTTTCCCCCCATAGCTCTGTCTTGATCCCAAACTAATCCCACTGCCCTGCTCTCCCCCCATAGCCCTTTATCAATCGCCAACCGAATCCCACTGCCCCGTTCTCTCCCCATAGCCCTGTATCAGTCCCCAACCTAATCCCACTGCCCCGCTCTCTCCCCATAGCCCTGTATCTGTCCCCAACCTAATCCCACTGCCGCGCACTCTCCCCATAGCCCGGTATCAATCTCCAAACTAATCCCACTGCCCTGCTTTCTCCCCACAGCCCTGTATCAATCACAAACTATTTCCACTGCCCTGCTCTCTCCACATAGCCCTGTATCAATCCCCAACGCAAGCACACTGCCCGCTTTCTCCCCATAGCCCTGTGTTATATCCAAACTAATCCCACTGCCCCGCTTTCTCCCCATAGCCCTGTATCAATCCCCAAATTAATCCCACTGCCCCGCTTTCTCCCCATAGCCCTGTATCAATCCCAAACAAATCCCACTGCCCCGCTCTCTCCCCATAGCCCTGTATCAATCCCCAACGCAAGTCCACTGCCCTGCTTTCTCCCCATAGCCCTGTGTTATATCCAAACAAATCCCACTGCCCCGCTCTCTCCCCATAGCCCTGTATCAGTCCCCAATGTAAGCCCACTGCCCCGCTTTCTCCCCATAGCCCTGTGTTATATCCAAACTAATCCCACTGCACCGCTCTCTCCCCATAGCCCTGTATCAATCCCAAACTAATCCCAAAGCCCCACTCTCTCCCCATAGCCCTGTATCAATCCCAAACTAATCACACTGCCCCGATCTCTCCCGATAGCCCTGTATCAATCCCAAACTATTCCCAATGCCTCGCTCGCTCCCGATAACCCTGTATCAATCCCAAACTAATCAGACTGCCCTGCTCTCACCCCATAGCCCTACATCAATCCTAAACTAATCCCACTGCCACGCTCTCTTCCCATAGTCCTGTATCAATCCCCAAAAATAATCCCACTGCCCTGCTCTCCCCATAGCCCTTTATCAATCCCAAACTAATCCAACTGCCCCGCTCTCTCCCCATAGCCCTGTATTAATCCCAAACTAATCCCACTGCCCCGCTCTCTCCCCATAGCCCTGTATCAATCCCAAACTAATCACACTGCCCCGCTCTCTCCCCATAGCCCTGTATCAATCCCCAAACTAATCCCACTGCCCGCTCTCTCCCCATAGCCCTGTATCAATCCCAAACAAATCACACTGCCCCGCTCTCACCCCATAGCCCTGTATCAATTCCCAAACTAATCAAACTGCCCCGCTCTCTCCCCATAGCCCTGTATCAATCCCCAAACTAATCCCACTGCCCCGCTCTCTCCCCATAGCCCTGTATCAATCCGCAAACTAATCCCACTGCCCCGCTCTCTCCCCATAGCCCTGTATCAATCCCAAACTAATCCCAGTGCCCCGCTCACTCCTGATAGCCCTGTATCAATCCAAAACGAATCCCTAAGCCCCACTCTCTCCCCATAGTCCTGTATCAATCCCAAACTAATCCCAATGCCCCGCTCTCTCCCCATAGCCCTGTTTCAATCCCCAAACTAATCCCACTGCCCATCTCTCTCCCCGTAGCCCTGTATTAATCCCACTGCCCCGCTCACTCCCGATAGCCCTGTATCAATCCCAAACTAATCTCACTGCCCTGCTCTCTCCCGATAGCCCTGTATCAATCCGCAAACTCATCCCACTGCCCCACTCTCTCCCCACAGCCCTGTATCAATCCCCAAAAATAATCCCACTGCCCCGCTCTCTCCCCATAGCCCTTTATCAATCCCAAACTAATCCAACTGCCCCGCTCTCTCCCCATAGCCCTGTATCAATCCCAAACTAATCCCACTGCCCCGCTCTCTCCCCATAGCCCTGTATCAATCCCAAACTAATCCCACTGCCCCGCTCTCTCCCTATAGCCCTGTATCAATCCCAAACTAATCCCACTGCCCCGCTCACGCCCCATAGCCCTGTATCAATCCCCAAACTAATCCCACTGCCCGCTCTCTCCCCATAGCCCTGTATCAATCCCAAACAAATCACACTGCCCCGCACTCACCCCATAGCCCTGTATCAATTCCCAAACTAATCCCACTGACCCGCTCTCTCCCCATAGCCCTGTATCAATCTCAAACTAATCCCACTGCCCCGATCTCTTCCGATAGCCCTGTATCAATCCCAAACTAATCCCACTGCCCCGCTCTCTCCATAGCCCTGTATCAATTACCAAACTAATCAAACTGCCCCGCTCTCTCCCCATAGCCCTGTATCAATCCGCAAACTAATCCCACTGCCCCGCTCTCTCCCCATAGCCCTGTATCAATCCCAAACTAATCCCAGTGCCCCGCTCACTCCCGATAGCCCTGTATCAATCCAAAACGAATCCCTAAGCCCCACTCTCTCCCCATAGTCCTGTATCAATCCCAAACTAATCCCAATGCCCCGCTCTCTCCCCATAGCCCTGTTTCAATCCCCAAACTAATCCCACTGCCCATCTCTCTCCCCATAGCCCTGTATTAATCCCACTGCCCCGCACTCTCCCCATAGCCCTGTATCAATCCCAAACAAATCACACTGCCCCGCTCTCACCCCATAGCCCTGTATCAATTCCCAAACTAATCCCACTGCCCTGCTCTCTCCCCATAGCCCTGTATCAATCTCAAACTAATCCCACTGCCCCGATCTCTCCCAATAGCCCTGTATCAATCCCAAACTAATCCCACTGCCCCGCTCTCTCCATAGCCCTGTATCAATTACCAAACTAATCAAACTGCCCCGCTCTCTCCCCATAGCCCTGCATCAATCCCCAAACTAATCCCACTGCCCCGCTCTCTCCCCATAGCCCTGTATCAATCCGCAAACTAATCCCACTGCCCCGCTCTCTCCCCATAGCCCTGTATCAATCCCAAACTAATCCCAGTGCCCCGCTCACTCCCGATAGCCCTGTATCAATCCAAAACAAATCCCTAAGCCCCACTCTCTCCCCATAGTCCTGTATCAATCCCAAACTAATCCCAATGCCCAGCTCTCTCCCCATAGCCCTGTATTAATCCCACTGCCCCGCTCACTCCCGATAGCCCTGTATCAATCCCAAACTAATCTCACTGCCCTGCTCTCTCCCGATAGCCCTGTATCAATCCGCAAACTAATCCCACTGCCCCACTCTCTCCCCACAGCCCTGTATCAATCCTGATACTAATCCCACTGCCACGCTCTCTCCCCATAGCCCAAAATCAATCCCAAAGTAATCCCACTGTCCCACTCTCTCCCGATAGCCCTGTATCAATCCCAAACTAATCTCAAAGGCCCGCTTTCTCCCGATAGCCCTGTATCAATCCCAAACTAATCACAATGCCCCGCTCTCTCCCCATAGTCCTGTATCATTCCCAAACTAATCACACTGCCCCGCTCTCTCCCCATAGCCCTGTATCAATCCGCAAACTAATCCCACTGCCCCGCGCTCTCCCCATAGCCCTGTATCAATCCGCAAACTAATCCCACTGCCCCACTCTCTCCCCACAGCCCTGTATCAATCCTGAAACTAATCCCACTGCCACGCTCTCTCCCCATAGCCCAAAATCAATCCCAAAGTAATCCCACTGTCCCACTCTCTCCCGATAGCCCTGTATCAATCCCAAAAGAGAGAGAGACAGAGAGAGAGAGACAGAGAGAGAGAGGGACAGAGAGACACAGAGAGAGAGAGGGACAGAGAGAGAGAGGGACAGAGAGAGAGAGGGACAGAGAGAGAGAGGGACAGAGAGAGAGAGGGACAGAGAGAGAGGGACAGAGAGAGAGGGACAGAGACAGAGAGACACAGAGAGAGAGAGGGACAGAGAGAGAGACAGAGAGAGAGAGAGGGACAGAGAGAGAGAGGGAGAGAGAGAGAGAGAGAGAGAGAGGCAGAGAAAGAGAGGCAGAGAGAATTCTGCCGAAGCATCCTTCGCACCCAAAGAAAAACGCCAACAAATGCATGCAGAGCCGAACTAGGCAGATACCCACTGATAATAAACATCCAAAAACGAGCACTAAACTTCCTAAATCACCTCAAATCTAGCTCCCCAGACACCCTTCATTTCAAAGCCTTTCAGACCCAAGAGCTAAACCCAGAAAAGAGTCCCCTGAGTCAGCTGCTACTGAAACTAAGTACTCAGCCGGACCCTGACCAGCCCCAGACCAACACAGCCGTCCAAACACCAATCCGAGTGAACCAAATCATTAAAAAATGCAAAGAAACCTACCTGGAACATTGGAACAAAATAACCGAAAGCCAAAGCAGATTAGAATGTTACCGGGCCCTAAAAAGAGAATATAAACTGGCAGACTACCTCACGACCATCAGAGACACAAAACAGAGACAGACCCTCACCAGGTACAGACTAAGCGACCACCAACTGGAAATTGAAAAAGGCAGATACAAGAAATCCTGGCAGCCTAGAGAGAATAGAATATGCGATCAATGTATGGCTGGCGAGGTTGAAACAGAAATGCATTTCCTCCTAAAATGCGAAAAATTCAACACATTTCCCTCTCTCTCTCACCCAGGTGTCACTGGACTGTGATCAGGAGCAGGAACCCTGGCTGATTTCCCTCTCTCTCTATCCCAGGGGTCACTGGACAGTGATCAGGAGCACGAACCCTGGCTGATTTCCCTCTCTCTCTCACCCAGGTGTCACTGGACTGTGATCAGGAGCAGGAACCCTGGCTGATTTCCCTCTCTCTCTAACCCAGGGGTCACTGGGCAGTGATCAGGAGCATGAACCCTGGCTGATTTCCCTCTCTCTCTAACCCAGGAGTCACTGGACTGTGATCAGGAGCAGGAACCCTGGCTGATTTCCCTCTCTCTCTATCCCAGGGGTCACTGGACTGTGATCAGGAGCAGGAACCCCGGCTGATTTCCTCTCTCTCTAACTCAGGGGTCACTGGGCAGTGATCAGCAGCAGGAACCCAGGCTGATTGCCCTCTCTCTCTAACCCAGGGTTCACTGGACTGTGATCAGGAGCAGGAACCCTGGCTGATTTCCCCTCTCTCTAACCCAGGGGTCACTGGGCAGTGATCAGGAGCAGGAACCCTGGCTGATTTCCCCTCTCTCTAACCCAGGGGTCACTGGACAGTGATCAGGAGCATGAACCCTGGCTGATTTCCCTCTCTCTCTAACCCAGGGGTCACTGGTCAGTGATCAGGAGCAGGAACCCTGGCTGAATTCCCCTCTCTCTCTAACCCAGGGGTCACTGGGCAGTGATCAGGAGCATGAACCCTGCCTGATATCCCTCTCTCTCTAACCCAGGGGTCACTGGTCAGTGATCAGGAGCAGGAACCCTGGCTGATTTCCTCCTCTCTCTAACTCAGGGGTCACTGGATACTGATCAGGAGCAGGAACCCTAGCTGATTTCCCCTCTCTCTCTATCCCAGGGGTCACTGGACTGTGATCAGGAGCAGGAACCCTGGCTGATTTCACCTCTCTCTAACCCAGGGATCTCTGGATAGTGATCAGGAGCAGGAACCCTGGCTGATTTCACCTCTCTCTCTAACCCAGGGGTCACTGGATAGTGATCAGGAGCAAGAACCCTGGCTGATTTCACCTCTCTCTCTAACCCAGGGGTCACTGGACAGTGATCAGGAGCATGAACCTTGGCTGATTTCCCCTCTCTCTAACCCAGGGGTCACTGGGCAGTGATCAGGAGCAGGAACCCTGGCTGCTTCCCCCTCTCTCTAAGCCAGTGGTCACTGGACTGTAATCAGGAGCAGGAACCCTGGCTGATTTCCCCTCTCTCTCTAACCCAGGGGTCACTGGACAGTGATCAGGAGCAAGAACCCTGGCTGATTTCCCCTCTCTCTAACTCAGGGGTCACTGGACATTGATCAGGAGCAGGAACCCTGGCTGATTTCCCCTCTCTCTAACTCAGGGGTCACTGGACAGTGATCAGGAGCAGGAACCCTGGCTGAATTCCCCGCTCTCTAACCCAGTGGTCGCTGGTCAGTGATCAGGAGCAGGAACCCTGGCTGATTTCCCTCCCCCTCTAACCCAGGGGTCACTGGGCAGTGATCAGGAGCAGGAACCCAGGCTGATTTCCCCTCTCTCTAACCCAGGGATCTCTGGATAGTGATCAGGAGCAGGAACCCTGGCTGATTTCCCCTCTCTAACCCAGGAGTCACTGGACAGTGATCAGGAGCATGAACCCTGGCTGATTTCCCCTCTCTCTCTAACCCAGGTGTCACTGGACTGTGATCAGGAGCAGGAACCCTGGCTGATTTCCCCTCTCTCTAACCCAGGGGTCACTGGGCAGTGATCAGGAGCATGAACCCTGGCTGATTCCCCCTCTCTCTAAGCCAGTGGTCACTGGACTGTGATCAGGAGCAGGAACCCTGGCTGATTTCCCCTCTCTCTCTAACCCAGGGGTCACTGGACAGTGATCAGGAGCAAGAACCCTGGCTGATTTCCCCTCTCTCTAACTCAGGGGTCACTGGACATTGATCAGGAGCAGGAACCCTGGCTGATTTCCCCTCTCTCTAACTCAGGGGTCACTGGACAGTGATCAGGAGCAGGAACCCTGGCTGAATTCCCCGCTCTCTAACCCAGTGGTCACTGGTCAGTGATCAGGAGCAGGAACCCTGGCTGATTTCCCTCCCCCTCTAACCCAGGGGTCACTGGGCAGTGATCAGGAGCAGGAACCCAGGCTGATTTCCCCTCTCTCTAACCCAGGGATCTCTGGATAGTGATCAGGAGCAGGAACCCTGGCTGATTTCCCCTCTCTAACCCAGGAGTCACTGGACAGTGATCAGGAGCATGAACCCTGGCTGATTTCCCCTCTCTCTCTAACCCAGGTGTCACTGGACTGTGATCAGGAGCAGGAACCCTGGCTGATTTCCCCTCTCTCTAACCCAGGGGTCACTCGACTGTGATCAGGAGCAGGAACCCTGGCTGATTTCCCCTCTCTCTAACCCAGGGGTCACTGGACAGTGATCAGGAGCAGGAACTCTGGCTGATTTCCCTCTCTCTAACCCAGGGGTCACTGGACAGCGATCAGGAGCAGGAACCCTGGCTGATTCCCCCTCTCTCTAAGCCAGTGGTCATTGGGCAGTGATCAGGAGCAGGAACCCTGGCTGATTTCACCTGTCTCTCCAACCCAGGGGTCACTGGTCAGTGATCAGGAGCAGGAACCCTGGCTGATTCCCCCTCTCTCTCTAAGCCAGTGGTCATTGGGCAGTGATCAGGAGCAGGAACCCTGGCTGATTTCACCTGTCTCTCCAACCCAGGGGTCACTGGTCAGTGATCAGGAGCAGGAACCCTGGCTGATTTCCCCTCTCTCTCTAACCCAGGGGTCACTGGACTGTGATCAGGAGCAGGAACCCTGGCTGATTTCACCTCTCTCTCTAACCCAGGGGTCACTGGACAGTGATCAGGAGCAAGAACCCTGGCTGATTTCCCCTCTCTCTAACCCAGGGGTCACTGGACAATGATCAGGAGCAGGAACCCTGGCTGATTTCCCATCTCTCTCTAACCCATGGGTCACTGGACAGTGATCAGGAGCAGGAATCCTGGCTGATTTCCCATCTCTCTAACACAGAGGTCACTGGATAGTGATCAGGAGCGGGATAAGCATGGGATTGATCCGGGGCAATGGGGAGTGAGCGTGGCAGTAGGATTAGTTTGTGATCGATACAGGGCTAGAGGAGAGAGCTGGGCAGTGGGATTAGTTTGGGATTGATACAGGGCTATGGGGAGAGAGGGTGCAGTGGGATTAGTTTGGATATAACACAGGGCTATGGGGAGAAAGCGGGGCAGTGGGCTTACGTTGGGGATTGATACAGGGCTATGGGGAGAGAGCGGGGCAGTGGGATTTGTTTGGATATAACACAGGGCTATGGGGAGAAAGCAGGGCAGTGGACTTACGTTGGGGATTGATACAGGGCTATGGGGAGAGAGCGGGGCAGTGGGATTTGTTTGGGATTGATACAGGGCTATGGGGAGAAAGCGGGGCAGTGGGATTTGTTTGGATATAACACAGGGCTATGGGGAGAAAGCGGGCAGTGGCATTTGTTTGGCTATAACACAGGGCTATGGGGTGAAAGCGGGCAGTGGGCTTACGTTGGGGATTGATACAGGGCTATGGGGAGAGAGCTGGGCAGTGGAAATAGTTTGTGATTGATACAGGGCTATGGGGAGAAAGCAGGGCAGTGGGATTAGTTTGGGGATTGATACACGGCTATGGGGTGAGAGCAGGGCAGTCTGATTAGTTTGGGATTGATACAGGGTTATCGGGAGCGAGTGAGGCATTGGGAATAGTTTGGGATTGATACAGGGCTATGGGGAGAGAGCGGGGCAGTGGGATTTGTTTGGATATAACACAGGGCTATGGGGAGAAAGCAGGGCAGTGGACTTATGTTAGGGATTGATACAGGGCTATGGGGAGAGAGCGGGGCTGTGGGATTTGTTTGGGATTGATACAGAGCTATGGGGAGAAAGCGGGGCAGTGGGATTAATTTGGGGATTGATACAGGGCTATGGGGAGAAAGCGGGGCAGTGGGATTAGTTTGGATATAACACAGGGCTATGGGGAGAAAGCGGGCAGTGGGATTTGTTTGGATATAACACAGGGCTATGGGGAGAAAGCGGGCAGTGGGCTTACGTTGGGGATTGATACAGGGCTATGGGGAGAGTGCAGGGCAGTGGAAATAGTTTGTGATTGATACAGGGCTATGGGGAGAGAGCGCAGCAGTGGGATTAGGTTGGGGACTGATACAGGGCTATGGGGAGAGAGCGGGGCAGTGGGATTAGGTTGGCGATTGATAAAGGGCTAACAGGAGAGAGCAGGGCAGTGGGATTAGTTTGGGACTGAGACAGAGGGTTGTCAAGTAGCTGTTCCTCGTCCACTTTGGACAGATCCTGCCTTATCATATTAAAATCGGCCTGTTGTTTGCTAAATTACCCACTGAACTCACGGTTAATGTGCTTTATCAAAACGTGCCTGGATCTCCTGGTATATTTCAATACTGAACCTCGGTAGATTAAATAAAAGTGTTACCGTGATTTGATTTAAATGCAGAGGAGGGATTCACATGCGGATGAATGTTGGTCTGCAGATATCTGGGTACACCTTAGAAAAATGAAGCAAATAAAAGACAATTAAAGTCTGTTCTGGGTATTCCTACTGAGATTTGAATGAATTTTAGGCCGTGAGACTCACTGTCTTATACACAGGAGAGAAGGATTACATCAAACAAAGATAATGGCCCTGAAATCATGGTCTCCGTACCAATGACTTAGGCCTTGGTAGAGGCCCCGCAAGTTCCGTGTTTCCGTCTGCGCTGTGTATGCGCTGAATCCCCGGACTTGCAATCTATCCAGGTTTGCTGCAGAATCGATAGAGTAAAGCTGTCTTTAAACCAGCCCATCAAAAACTCCCAGGGCAGGAACAACACAGGTTAGATACAGAGTGAAGCTCCCTCTACACTGTCCCATCAAACACTCCCAAGGCAGGTACTGCACGGGTTAGATACAGACAAAAAGCTCCCTCTACACTGTCCCATCAAACATTCCCAAGGCAGGTGCTGCACGGGTTAGATATATATCGTAATGCTCCCTCTACACTGTCCCATCAAACACTCCCAGGACTATGGGGAGAGAACGTGGCAGTGGGGTTAGTTTGGGATTGATGCAGGGCTATGGGGAGAGAGTGGGGCAGTGGGATTAGTTTGGGATTGATTCAGGGCTATGGGGGGAGAGCAGAGCAGTGGGATTAGTTTGGGATCAAGACAGAGCTATGGGGGGAAAGCGAGGCAGTGGGATTACTTTGGGATTGATACAGGGCTTTGGGGAGAGAGCGGGGCAGTGGGATTAGATTGGGGATTGATACAGGGCTATGGGGAGTCAGCAGGGCAGTGGGATTAGTTTGGGGATTGATACAGGGTATGGGGAGAGAGCGGGGCAGTGGGATTAGTTTGGGGATTGATACAGGGCTATGGGGAGAGAGCAGGGCAGTGGGATTAGTTTGGGGATTGATACAGGGCTATGGGGAGAGAGCGGGGCAGTGGGATTAGTTTGGGATTGATTCAGGGCTATGGGGGGAGAGCAGAGCAGTGGGATTAGTTTGGGATTGATACAGGGCTATGGGGAGAGAGCGGGGCAGTGGGATTAGTTTGGGGGTTGAAACAGGGCTATGGGGAGAGAGCGGGGCATTGGGATTAGTTTGGGATTGATACAGGACTATGGGGAGAGAGTGGGGCTTTGGGATTAGTTTTGGATTGATACAGGGCTATCGGGAGTGAGCGGGGCACTGGGATTAGTTTGGGATTGATACAGGACTATGGGGAGAGAGTGGGGCTTTGGGATTAGTTTTGGATTGATACAGGGCTATCGGGAGTGAGCGGGGCACTGGCATTAGTTTGGGATTGATACAGGGCTATGGGGAGAGAGCGGGGCAGTGGGATTACTTTGCGGATTGATACAGGGCTATGGGGAGAGAGCGGGGCAGTGGGATTAGTTTGGGGATTGATACAGGGCTATGGGGAGAGAGCGGGGCAGTGGGATTAGTTTGGGATTTGATACAGGGCTATGGGGTGAGAGCGGGGCAGTGTGATTTGTTTGTAATTGATACAGGGCTATGGGGAGAGTGCGGGGCAGTGGGATTAATTTGGGATTGATACAGAGCTATGGGGAGAGAGCGGGGCAGTGGGATTAGGTTGGGGACTGATACAGGGCTATGGGGAGAGAGCGAGGCAGTGGGATTCGGTTGGCGATTGATAAAGGGCTAACAGGAGAGAGCAGGGCAGTGGGATTAGTTTGGGGCTGAGACAGAGGGTTGTCAAGTAGCTGTTCCTAGTCCACTTTGGACAGATCCTGCCTTAAAATCGGCCTGTTGTTTGCTAAATTTCCCCACTGAACTCATTGTTAATCTGCTTTATCAAAACGTGCCTGGATCTCCTGGTATATTTCAATACTGAACCTCGGTAGATTAAATAAAAGTGTTACCGTGATTTGATTTAAATGCAGAGGAGGGATTCACATGCGGATGAATGTTGGTCTGCAGATATCTGGGTACACCTTAGAAAAATGAAGCAAATAAAAGACAATTAAAGTCTGTTCTGGGTATTCTTACTGAGATTTGAATGAATTTTAGGCCGTGAGACTCACTGTCTTATACACAGGAGTGAAGGATTACATCAAACAAAGATAATGGCCCTGAAATCATGGTCTCCGTACCAACGACTTAAGCCTTGGTAGAGGCCCCGCAAGTTCCGTGTTTCCGTCTGCGCTGTGTATGCGCTGAATCCCCGGAATTGCAATCTATCAAGGTTTGCTACAGAATCGATAGAGAAAAGCTCTCTTTAAACCAGCCCATCAAAAACTCCCAGGGCAGGAACAAGACGGGGTAGATACAGAGTGAAGCTCCCTCTACACTGTCCCATCAAACACTCCCAACGCAGGTACTGCACGGGTTAGATACAGAGTAAAGCTCCCTCTACGCTGTCCCATCAAACACTCCCAAGGCAGGTACAGCACGGGTTAGATATAGAGTAATGCTCCCTCTACACTGTCCCATCAAACACTCCCAGGGCTATGGGGAGAGAACGTAGCAGTGGGGTTAGTTTGGGAATGATGCAGGGCTATGGGCAGAGAGTGGGGCAGAGGGATTAGTTTGGAATTGATGAAGGGCTAATGGGAAAAGTTTGGGATTGAGGCAGGGCTATGGGGAGAGAGTGGGGCAGTGGGATTAGTTTGGGATTGATTCAGGGCTATGGGGGGAGAGCAGGGCAGTAGGATTAGTTTGGGATCAAGACAGAGCTACGGGGGGAAAGCGAGGCAGTGGGATTAGTTTGGGATTGATACAGGGCTATGGGGAGAGAGCGGGGCAGTGGGATTAGTTTGGGGTTGGTACAGGACTATGGGGAGAGAGCGGGGCAGTGGGATTAGTTTGGGGATTGATACAGGGCTATGGGGAGAGAGCGGGGCAGTGGGATTAGTTTGGGGATTGATACAGGGCTATGGGGAGAGAGCGGGGCAGTGGGATTTGTTTGGGATTGATACAGGGCTTTGGGGAGAAAGCGGGGCAGTGGAAATAGTTTGTGATTGATACAGGGCTATGGGGAGAAAGCGGGGCAGTGGGATTAGTTTGGTGATTGACACAGGGCTATGGGGAGAAAGCGGGGCAGTGGGATTAGTTTCGGGATTGATACAGGGCTATGGGGAGAAAGCGGGGCAGTGGGATTAGTTTGGTGATTGATACAGGGCTATGGGGAGAGAGCGGGGCAGTGTGATTTGTTTGGGATTGATACAGGGCTATGGGGAGAAAGCGGGGCAGTGGGTTTAGTTTCGGGATTGATACAGGGCTACGGGGAGAAAGCGGGGCAGTGGGATTAGTTTGGTGATTGATACAGGGCTATGGGGAGAGAGCGGGGCAGTGGGATTAGTTTGGGGATTGAAACAGGGCTATGGGGAGAGAGCGGGGCATTGGGATTAGTTTGGGATTGATACAGGACTATGGGGACAGAGTGGGGCTTTGGGATTAGTTTTGGATTGATACAGGGCTATCGGGAGTGAGCGGGGCACTGGGATTAGTTTGTGATTGATACAGGGCTATGGGGAGTGAGCGGGGCAGTGGGATTAGTTTGCGGATTGATACAGGGCTATGGGGAGAGAGCGGGGCAGTGGGATTAGTTTGGGGATTGATACAGGGCTATGGGGAGAAAGCGGGGCAGTTTGATTAGTTTGGGGATTGATACAGGGCTATGGGGTGAGAGCGGGGTAGTGTGATTTGTTTGGGATTGATACAGGGCTATGGGGAGAGTGCGGGGCAGTGGGATTAATTTGGGATTGATACAGAGCTATGGGGAGAGAGCGGGGCAGTGGGATTAGGTTGGGGACTGATACAGGGCTATGGGGAGAGAGCAGGGCAGTGGGATTAGTTTGGGACTGAGACAGAGGGTTGTCAAGTAGCTGTTCCTAGTCCACTTTGGACAGATCCTGCCTTAAAATCGGCCTGTTGTTTGCTAAATTTCCCCACTGAACTCATTGTTAATCTGCTTTATCAAAACGTGCCTGGATCTCCTGGTATATTTCAATACTGAACCTCGGTAGATTAAATAAAAGTGTTACCGTGATTTGATTTAAATGCAGAGGAGGGATTCACATGCGGATGAATGTTGGTCTGCAGATATCTGGGTACACCTTAGAAAAATGAAGCAAATAAAAGACAATTAAAGTCTGTTCTGGGTATTCTTACTGAGATTTGAATGAATTTTAGGCCGTGAGACTCACTGTCTTGTACACAGGAGTGAAGGATTACATCAAACAAAGATAATGGCCCTGAAATCATGGTCTCCGTACCAACGACTTAAGCCTTGGTAGAGGCCCCGCAAGTTCCGTGTTTCCGTCTGCGCTGTGTATGCGCTGAATCCCCGGAATTGCAATCTATCAAGGTTTGCTACAGAATCGATAGAGTAAAGCTCTCTTTAAACCAGCCCATCAAAAACTCCCAGGGCAGGAACAAGACGGGTTAGATACAGAGTGAAGCTCCCTCTACACTGTCCCATCAAACACTCCCAACGCAGGTACTGCACGGGTTAGATACAGAGTAAAGCTCCCTCTACGCTGTCCCATCAAACACTCCCAAGGCAGGTACAGCACGGGTTACATATAGAGTAATGCTCCCTCTACACTGTCCCATGAAACACTCCCAAGGCAGGTACCGCACAGGTTAGATACAGACAAAAAGCTGCCTCTACACTGTCCCATCAAACATTCCCAAGGCAGGTGCTGCACGGGTTAGATATATATAGTAATGCTCCCTCTACACTGTCCCATCAAACACTCCCAGGGCTATGGGGAGAGAACGTGGCAGTGGGGTTAGTTTGGGAATGATGCAGGGCTATGGGCAGAGAGTGGGGCAGAGGGATTAGTTTGGAATTGATGCAGGGCTATTGGGAAAAGTTTGGGATTGAGGCAGGGCTATGGGGAGAGAGTGGGGCAGTGGGATTAGTTTGGGATTGATTCAGGGCTATGGGGGGAGAGCAGGGCAGTGGGATTAGTTTGGGATCAAGACAGAGCTATGGGGGGAAAGCGAGGCAGTGGGATTAGTTTGGGATTGATACAGGGCTATGGTGAGAGAGCGGGGCAGTGGGATTAGTTTGGGGTTGGTACAGGACTATGGGGAGAGAGCGGGGCAGTGGGATTAGTTTGGGGATTGATACAGGGCTATGGTGAGAGAGCGGGGCAGTGGGATTAGTTTGGGGATTGATACAGGGCTATGGGGAGAGAGCGGGGCAGTGGGATTAGTTTGGGGATTGATACAGGGCTATGGGGAGAGAGCGGGGCAGTGGGATTTGTTTGGGTTTGATACAGGGCTTTGGGGAGAAAGCGGGGCAGTGGAAATAGTTTGTGATTGATACAGGGCTATGGGGAGAAAGCGGGGCAGTGGGATTAGTTTGGTGATTGATACAGGGCTATGGGGAGAAAGCGGGGCAGTGGGATTAGTTTCGGGATTGATACAGGGCTATGGGGAGAAAGCGGGGCAGTGGGATTAGTTTGGTGATTGATACAGGGCTATGGGGAGAGAGCGGGGCAGTGGGATTTGTTTGGGATTGATACAGGGCTATGGGGAGAAAGCGGGGCAGTGGGATTAGTTTCGGGATTGATACAGGGCTATGGGGAGAAAGCGGGGCAGTGGGATTAGTTTGGTGATTGATACAGGGCTATGGGGAGAGAGCGGGGCAGCGGGATTAGTTTGGGGATTGAAACAAGGCTATGGGGAGAGAGCGGGGCATTGGGATTAGTTTGGGATTGATACAGGACTATGGGGACAGAGTGGGGCAGTGGGATTAGTTTCGGGATTGATACAGGGCTATGGGGAGAGAGCGGGGCAGTGGGATTAGTTTGGGGATTGAAACAGGGCTATGGGGAGAGAGCGGGGCATTGGGATTAGTTTGGAATTGATACAGGACTATGGGGAGAGAGTGGGGCTTTGGGATTAGTTTTGGATTGATACAGGGCTATCGGGAGTGAGCGGGGCACTGGGATTAGTTTGGGATTGATACAGGGCTATGGGGAGTGAGCGGGGCAGTGGGATTATTTTGCGGATTGATACAGGGCTATGGGGAGAGAGCGGGGCAGTGGGATTAGTTTGGGGATTGATACAGGGCAATGGGGAGACAGCGGGGCAGTTTGATTAGTTTGGGATTGATACAGGACTATCGGGAGTGAGCGGGGCACTGGGATTAGTTTGGGATTGATACAGGGTTATGGGGAGTGAGCGGGGCAGTGGGATTATTTTGCGGATTGATACAGGGCTATGGGGAGAGAGCGGGGCAGTGGGATTAGTTTGGGGATTGATACAGGGCAATGGGGAGACAGCGGGGCAGTTTGATTAGTTTGGGATTGATACAGGACTATGGGGAGAGAGCGGGACAGTGGGATTAGCTTGGGGATTGATACAGGGCTATGGGGAGAGAGCGGGGCAGTGGGATTAGTTTGGGGATTGATACAGGGCTATCCGGAGAGAGCGGGGCAGTGGGAATAGTTTGGGATTTGATACATGGCTATGGGGAGAGAGCGGGGCAGTGGGATTAGGTTGGGGACTGATACAGGGCTATGGGGAGAGAGCGAGGCAGTGGGATTCGGTTGGCGATTGATAAAGGGCTAACAGGAGAGAGCAGGGCAGTGGGATTAGTTTGGGGCTGAGACAGAGGGTTGTCAAGTAGCTGTTCCTAGTCCACTTTGGACAGATCCTGCCTTAAAATCGGCCTGTTGTTTGCTAAATTTCCCCACTGAACTCATTGTTAATCTGCTTTATCAAAACGTGCCTGGATCTCCTGGTATATTTCAATACTGAACCTCGGTAGATTAAATAAAAGTGTTACCGTGATTTGATTTAAATGCAGAGGAGGGATTCACATGCGGATGAATGTTGGTCTGCAGATATCTGGGTACACCTTAGAAAAATGAAGCAAATAAAAGACAATTAAAGTCTGTTCTGGGTATTCCTACTGAGATTTGAATGAATTTTAGGCCGTGAGACTCACTGTCTTATACACAGGAGTGAAGGATTACATCAAACAAAGATAATGGCCCTGAAATCATGGTCTCCGTACCAACGACTTAAGCCTTGGTAGAGGCCCCGCAAGTTCCGTGTTTCCGTCTGCGCTGTGTATGCGCTGAATCCCCGGAATTGCAATCTATCAAGGTTTGCTACAGAATCGATAGAGAAAAGCTCTCTTTAAACCAGCCCATCAAAAACTCCCAGGGCAGGAACAAGATGGGGTAGATACAGAGTGAAGCTCCCTCTACACTGTCCCATCAAACACTCCCAACGCAGGTACTGCACGGGTTAGATACAGAGTAAAGCTCCCTCTACGCTGTCCCATCAAACACTCCCAAGGCAGGTACAGCACGGGTTAGATATAGAGTAATGCTCCCTCTACACTGTCCCATCAAACACTCCCAGGGCTATGGGGAGAGAACGTAGCAGTGGGGTTAGTTTGGGAATGATGCAGGGCTATGGGCAGAGAGTGGGGCAGAGGGATTAGTTTGGAATTGATGAAGGGCTAATGGGAAAAGTTTGGGATTGAGGCAGGGCTATGGGGAGAGAGTGGGGCAGTGGGATTAGTTTGGGATTGATTCAGGGCTATGGGGGGAGAGCAGGGCAGTAGGATTAGTTTGGGATCAAGACAGAGCTACGGGGGGAAAGCGAGGCAGTGGGATTAGTTTGGGATTGATACAGGGCTATGGGGAGAGAGCGGGGCAGTGGGATTAGTTTGGGGTTGGTACAGGACTATGGGGAGAGAGCGGGGCAGTGGGATTAGTTTGGGGATTGATACAGGGCTATGGGGAGAGAGCGGGGCAGTGGGATTAGTTTGGGGATTGATACAGGGCTATGGGGAGAGAGCGGGGCAGTGGGATTTGTTTGGGATTGATACAGGGCTTTGGGGAGAAAGCGGGGCAGTGGAAATAGTTTGTGATTGATACAGGGCTATGGGGAGAAAGCGGGGCAGTGGGATTAGTTTGGTGATTGACACAGGGCTATGGGGAGAAAGCGGGGCAGTGGGATTAGTTTCGGGATTGATACAGGGCTATGGGGAGAAAGCGGGGCAGTGGGATTAGTTTGGTGATTGATACAGGGCTATGGGGAGAGAGCGGGGCAGTGGGATTTGTTTGGGATTGATACAGGGCTATGGGGAGAAAGCGGGGCAGTGGGATTAGTTTCGGGATTGATACAGGGCTACGGGGAGAAAGCGGGGCAGTGGGATTAGTTTGGTGATTGATACAGGGCTATGGGGAGAGAGCGGGGCAGTGGGATTAGTTTGGGGATTGAAACAGGGCTATGGGGAGAGAGCGGGGCATTGGGATTAGTTTGGGATTGATACAGGACTATGGGGACAGAGTGGGGCTTTGGGATTAGTTTTGGATTGATACAGGGCTATCGGGAGTGAGCGGGGCACTGGGATTAGTTTGTGATTGATACAGGGCTATGGGGAGTGAGCGGGGCAGTGGGATTAGTTTGCGGATTGATACAGGGCTATGGGGAGAGAGCGGGGCAGTGGGATTAGTTTGGGGATTGATACAGGGCTATGGGGAGAAAGCGGGGCAGTTTGATTAGTTTGGGGATTGATACAGGGCTATGTAGAGATCGGGGCAGTGGGATTAGTTTGGGATTTGATACAGGGCTATGGGGTGAGAGCGGGGTAGTGTGATTTGTTTGGGATTGATACAGGGCTATGGGGAGAGTGCGGGGCAGTGGGATTAATTTGGGATTGATACAGAGCTATGGGGAGAGAGCGGGGCAGTGGGATTAGGTTGGGGACTGATACAGGGCTATGGGGTGAGAGCGGGGTAGTGTGATTTGTTTGGGATTGATACAGGGCTATGGGGAGAGAGCAGGGCAGTGGGATTAGTTTGGGACTGAGACAGAGGGTTGTCAAGTAGCTGTTCCTAGTCCACTTTGGACAGATCCTGCCTTAAAATCGGTCTGTTGTTTGCTAAATTTCCCCACTGAACTCATTGTTAATCTGCTTTATCAAAACGTGCCTGGATCTCCTGGTATATTTCAATACTGAACCTCGGTAGATTAAATAAAAGTGTTACCGTGATTTGATTTAAATGCAGAGGAGGGATTCACATGCGGATGAATGTTGGTCTGCAGATATCTGGGTACACCTTAGAAAAATGAAGCAAATAAAAGACAATTAAAGTCTGTTCTGGGTATTCTTACTGAGATTTGAATGAATTTTAGGCCGTGAGACTCACTGTCTTATACACAGGACTAAAGGATTACATCAAACAAAGATAATGGCCCTGAAATCATGGTCTCCGTACCAACGACTTAAGCCTTGGTAGAGGCCCCGCAAGTTCCGTGTTTCCGTCTGCGCTGTGTATGCGCTGAATCCCCGGAATTGCAATCTATCAAGGTTTGCTACAGAATCGATAGAGTAAAGCTCTCTTTAAACCAGCCCATCAAAAACTCCCAGGGCAGGAACAAGACGGGTTAGATACAGAGTGAAGCTCCCTCTACACTGTCCCATCAAACACTCCCAACGCAGGTACTGCACGGGTTAGATACAGAGTAAAGCTCCCTCTACGCTGTCCCATCAAACACTCCCAAGGCAGGTACAGCACGGGTTACATATAGAGTAATGCTCCCTCTACACTGTCCCATGAAACACTCCCAAGGCAGGTACCGCACAGGTTAGATACAGACAAAAAGCTGCCTCTACACTGTCCCATCAAACATTCCCAAGGCAGGTGCTGCACGGGTTAGATATATATAGTAATGCTCCCTCTACACTGTCCCATCAAACACTCCCAGGGCTATGGGGAGAGAACGTGGCAGTGGGGTTAGTTTGGGAATGATGCAGGGCTATGGGCAGAGAGTGGGGCAGAGGGATTAGTTTGGAATTGATGCAGGGCTATTGGGAAAAGTTTGGGATTGAGGCAGGGCTATGGGGAGAGAGTGGGGCAGTGGGATTAGTTTGGGATTGATTCAGGGCTATGGGGGGAGAGCAGGGCAGTGGGATTAGTTTGGGATCAGGACAGAGCTATGGGGGGAAAGCGAGGCAGTGGGATTAGTTTGGGATTGATACAGGGCTATGGTGAGAGAGCGGGGCAGTGGGATTAGTTTGGGATTGATTCAGGGCTATGGGGGGAGAGCAGGGCAGTGGGATTAGTTTGGGATCAAGACAGAGCTATGGGGGGAAAGCGAGGCAGTGGGATTAGTTTGGGATTGATACAGGGCTATGGTGAGAGAGCGGGGCAGTGGGATTAGTTTGGGGTTGGTACAGGACTATGGGGAGAGAGCGGGGCAGTGGGATTAGTTTGGGGATTGATACAGGGCTATGGTGAGAGAGCGGGGCAGTGGGATTAGTTTGGGGATTGATACAGGGCTATGGGGAGAGAGCGGGGCAGTGGGATTTGTTTGGGATTGATACAGGGCTTTGGGGAGAAAGCGGGGCAGTGGAAATAGTTTGTGATTGATACAGGGCTATGGGGAGAAAGCGGGGCAGTGGGATTAGTTTGGTGATTGATACAGGGCTATGGGGAGAAAGCGGGGCAGTGGGATTAGTTTCGGGATTGATACAGGGCTATGGGGAGAAAGCGGGGCAGTGGGATTAGTTTGGTGATTGATACAGGGCTATGGGGAGAGAGCGGGGCAGTGGGATTTGTTTGGGATTGATACAGGGCTATGGGGGGAAAGCGGGGCAGTGGGATTAGTTTCGGGATTGATACAGGGCTATGGGGAGAAAGCGGGGCAGTGGGATTAGTTTGGTGATTGATACAGGGCTATGGGGAGAGAGCGGGGCAGCGGGATTAGTTTGGGGATTGAAACAGGGCTATGGGGAGAGAGCGGGGCATTGGGATTAGTTTGGGATTGATACAGGACTATGGGGACAGAGTGGGGCAGTGGGATTAGTTTCGGGATTGATACAGGGCTATGGGGAGAGAGCGGGGCAGTGGGATTAGTTTGGGGATTGAAACAGGGCTATGGGGAGAGAGCGGGGCATTGGGATTAGTTTGGAATTGATACAGGACTATGGGGAGAGAGTGGGGCTTTGGGATTAGTTTTGGATTGATACAGGGCTATCGGGAGTGAGCGGGGCACTGGGATTAGTTTGGGATTGATACAGGGCTATGGGGAGTGAGCGGGGCAGTGGGATTATTTTGCGGATTGATACAGGGCTATGGGGAGAGAGCGGGGCAGTGGGATTAGTTTGGGGATTGATACAGGGCAATGGGGAGACAGCGGGGCAGTTTGATTAGTTTGGGATTGATACAGGACTATCGGGAGTGAGCGGGGCACTGGGATTAGTTTGGGATTGATACAGGGTTATGGGGAGTGAGCGGGGCAGTGGGATTATTTTGCGGATTGATACAGGGCTATGGGGAGAGAGCGGGGCAGTGGGATTAGTTTGGGGATTGATACAGGGCAATGGGGAGACAGCGGGGCAGTTTGATTAGTTTGGGATTGATACAGGACTATGGGGAGAGAGCGGGACAGTGGGATTAGCTTGGGGATTGATACAGGGCTATGGGGAGAGAGCGGGGCAGTGGGATTAGTTTGGGGATTGATACAGGGCTATCCGGAGAGAGCGGGGCAGTGGGAATAGTTTGGGATTTGATACAGGGCTATGGGGTGAGAGCGGGGCAGTGTGATTTGTTTGGGATTGATACAGGGCTATGGGGAGAGTGCAGGGCAGTGGGATTAGTTTGGGATTGATACAGAGCTATGGGGAGAGAGCGGGGCAGTGGGATTAGTTTGGGGATTAATACAGGGCTATGGGGAGAGAGCAGGGCAGTGGGATTAGTTTGGGGATTGATACAGGGCTATGGGGAGAGAGCGGGGCAGTGGGATTAGTTTGGGATTGATACAGGGCTATGGGGAGAGAGCGGGGCAGTGGGATTAGTTTGGGATTGATACAGGGCTATGGGGAGAGAGCAGGGCAGTGGAATTAGTTTGGGGATTGAAACAGGGCTATGGGGAGAGAGCGGGGCATTGGGATTAGTTTTGGATTGATACAGGGCTATCGGGAGTGAGCGGGGCACTGGGATTAGTTTGTGATTGATACAGGGCTGTGGGGAGTGAGCGGGGCAGTGGGATTATTTTGCGGATTGATACAGGGCTATGGGGAGAGAGCGGGGCAGTGGGATTAGTTTGGGGATTGATACAGGGCAATGGGGAGACAGCGGGGCAGTGGGATTAGTTTGGGGATTGATACAGGGCTATGGGGAGTGAGCGGGGCAGTGGGAATAGTTTGGGATTGATACAGAGCTATGGGGAGAGAGCGGGGCAGTGGGATTAGTTTGGGGATTGATACAGGGCTATGGGGAGAGAGCGGGGCAGTGTGATTTGTTTGGGATTGATACAGGGCTATGGGGAGAGAGCGGGGCAGTGGGATTCGTTTGGGGATTGATACAGGGCTATGGGGTGAGAGCAGGGCAGTCTGATTAGTTTGGGATTGATACAGGGTTATCGGGAGCGAGCGAGGCATTGGGAATAGTTTGGGATTGATACAGGGCTATCGGGAGAGATCGGGGCAGTGTGATTAGTTTGGGATTGATACAGGGCTATGGGGAGGGAGTGGGGCTTTGGGATTAGTTTAGGATTGATACAGGCCTATCGGGAGTGAGCGGGGCACTGGGATTAGTTTGGGATTGATACAGGGCTTTGGGGAGTGAGCGGGGCAGTGGGATTAGTTTGCGGATTGATACAGGGCTATGGGGAGTGAGCGGGGCAGTGGGATTAGTTTGGGATTGATACAGGGCTATAGGGAGAGAGCGGGGCAGTGGGAATAGTTTGGGATTGATACAGGGCTATGGGGAGAGAGCGGGGCAGTTGGATTAGTTTGGGATTGATAAACGGCTATGGGGAGAGAGCGGGGCAATGGGATTAGTTTTGGGGATTGATACAGGGCGATGGGGAGATAGCGGGGCAGTGTGATTAGTTTGGGATTGATGCAGGACTATGGGGAGAGAGCGGGGCAGTGGGATTAGTTTAGGATTGATGTAGGGCTATGGGGGGGAGAGCGGGGCAGTGGGATTAGGTTGGGGACTGATACAGGGCTATGGGGAGAGAGCGAGGCAGTGGGATTAGGTTGGCGATTGATAAAGGGCTAACAGGAGAGAGCAGGGCAGTGGGATTAGTTTGGGACTGAGACAGAGGGTTGTCAAGTAGCTGTTCCCAGTCCACTTTGGACAGATCCTGCCTTATCATATTAAAATCGGCCTGTTGTTTGCTAAATTTCCCCACTGAACTCATTGTTAATCTGCTTTATCAAAACGTGCCTGGATCTCCTGGTATATTTTAATACTGAACCTCGGTAGATTAAATGAAAGTGTTACCGTGAATTGATTTAATGCAGAGGAGGGATTCACATGCGGATGAATGTTGGTCTGCAGATATCTGGGTACACCGTAGAAAAATGAAGCAAATAAAAGACAATTAAAGTCTGTTCTGGGTATTTTTACTGAGGTTTGAATGAATTTTAGGCCGTGAGACTCACTGTCTTATGCACAGGAGTGAAGGATTACATCAAACAAAGATAATGGCCCTGAAATCATGGTCCCCGTACCAACGACTTAGGCCTTGGTAGAGGCCCCGCAAGTTCCGTGTTTCCGTCTGCGCTGTGTATGCACTGAATCCCCGGACTTGCAATCTATCAAGGTTTGCTACAGAATCGATAGAGAAAAGCTCTCTTTAAACCAGCCCATCAAAAACTCCCAGGGCAGGAACAACACGAGTTAGATACAGAGTGAAGCTCCCTCTACACTGTCCCATCAAACACTCCCATGGCAGGGACTGCACGGGTCAGATACAGAGTAAAGCTCCCTCTATGCTGTCCCATCAAACACTCCCAAGGCAGGTACAGCACGGGTTAGATATAGAGTAATGCTCCCTCTACACTGTCCCATCAAACACTCCCAAGGCAGGTACCGCACGGGTTAGATACAGACAAAAACCTCCCTCTACACTGTCCCATCAAACATTCCCAAGGCAGGTGCTGCACGGGTTAGATATATATAGTAATGCTCCCTCTACACTGTCCCATCAAACACTCCCAGGGCTATGGGGAGAGAACGTGGCAGTGGGGTTAGTTTGGGAATGATGCAGGGCTATGGGCGGAGACTGGGGCAGAGGGATTAGTTTGGAATTGATGCAGGGCTATGGGGGGAGAGCAGGGCAGTGGGGTTAGTTTGGGATCAAGACAGAGCTATGGGGGGAAAGCGAGGCACTGGGATTAGTTTGGGATTGATACAGGGCTATGGGGAGAGAGCGGGGCAGTGGGATTAGATTGGGGATTGATACAGGGCTATGGGGAGTCAGCAGGGCCATGGGATTAGTTTGGGGATTGATACAGGGCTATGGGGAGAGAGCAGGGCAGTGGGATTAGTTTGGGGATTGATACAGGGCTATGGGGATAGAGCGGGGCAGTGGGATTAGTTTGGGATTGATACAGGGCTATGGGGAGAGAGCAGGGCAGTGGGATTAGTTTGGGATTGCTAAAGGGCTATGGGGAGAGAGCGGGGCAGTGGGATTAGTTTGGGATTGATACAGGGCTATGGGGAGAGAGCGGGGCAGTGGGATTAGTTTGGGGATTGAAACAGGGCTATGGGGAGAGAGCGGGGCATTGGGATTAGTTTGGGATTGATACAGGACTATGGGGAGAGAGTGGGGCTTTGGGATTAGTTTTGGATTCATACAGGGCTATCGGGAGTGAGCGGGGCACTGGGATTAGTTTGGGATTGATACAGGGCTATGGGGAGTGAGCGGGGCAGCGGGATTAGTTTGCGGATTGATACAGGGCTATGGGGAGAGAGCGGGGCAGTGGGATTAGTTTGGGGATTGATACAGGGCTATGGGGAGAGAGCGAGGCATTGGGAATAGTTTGGGATTGATACAGGGCTATCGGGAGAGATCGGGGCAGTGTGATTAGTTTGGGATTGATACAGGGCTATGGGGTTTTGTATATTCCACATGTCCTGTGCTTGAAGTCTCTGACATTGGCCAGACATTGTTTTAGCATTTCATTGTCTTGGGCTGTTTACTATGAACATCTTTACCTGTTTCTGATCTACACAGGATGCAACTGATCAGAAAAACCTCCATTCAACAATGCGAATTCCTGTCTCTGCAAAGACATCATGCTGTTCCACAATGCAGGAATGTCGCAAACAGCTTTTGATAGCTGAGATCAACTTTAACCATTCAAACCTTTCAGGTAAAGAAGCTTCTAGATTCCGAGCCACAAATTGAATCGTTTAAGACAGAAAGAATGTCACAGAAATGTGATTTATTGCTGTTATTTTACAATTTACAAATATACACACAATTTGTGTCACTGAATTATGAACAAAAAGCAGGCAAAGCTATGACTTAACAGAAATAAACACTTGTTTTTCTTCCTGGACAGCAAAACCAGTCAGACTGACTTGCAAATGTTTACTGATATGTTGACGTAAAGATTTATAATTGACCAATTTCGCTTCTAATGTTTTTCTCTCAAACATTCTCCACAATATTAATCCCTGCTCTTGTCACAAGGAGTGTTGAATTATTTTAGGTACTTTGCAATTAAAAGCAGGAAACAAACTTCATTATACTCACAAATTTTAATCTCCTATTTCAAACATTCAAACCAAATCGAATTGTACGTTATCACTTTAATCAATGTATTTTCTGTGTCTCTCTCAATAAACAAAGAGTGGTTTCTTCTAAAGTAGCTTCCTGCAATTTTTATACATCATTACATAACTCTTGCTTCAATTAACACTCCACTAAATGTTTAAGAGGAAATCTATATTTACGTTATTCCTGCGACTTGTTAGGACTATCGAACGAGACATTATAAAATGGTTTGTGTTTTTCCCCTTTCTTGGTTCTCTTCCTAAATGTCTTAATGGTATATTTTTAAAAAGTCATTAAAAAGTAATCTGTAACTCCTACAAATCCTCCCCTACCTTCCCCCTCCACAACACCATGGTTGCAAGTTTGTGTAAAGCTACTCACTTTAGTCAATCACTCAAAATCAAATCTTGAGATATTTCAATTTGAAAACATTTTAACCATTTCAGAGCACTTTAAAAGCGTTTGGACTTCAAGACCTGGTTGAAACTTGTTTAGGTGAGGGGGAAATTGGCTTTTGCTTCAGTCTCTTCCAAAATCATGTTCGAAACTTAGGGGGAAAAAGTGTTTTTTACACTCATTTTTGGTGAAAAGTTCATTAAAAATCGTTAAAATCTTTCAAGTCTCACTGCAGCTTTGACAGAAGAAGTTGCTCCAAGTTTCTCCTTCCCCCTTCAATGCTGTCGTTAAACATCCGACAAAATAAAGTCTAATTCCAAACGGAGCTCCAATCAGAAAGTGAATAAAGTGGTTAAACTTCCTAAGAAGGCGGCGAGGTTATCTATCCCCAGCCTTGGCGATGAGCTGGGATCAGTTTTTGGAGATGTTGTTTCCTCTTTTTCTGTTGCCGTTCCCTCCGTCTCTAAGAGTCTGAGGTACAAACGGGGGCACAAACTACTTCCCTTTCTCGCAACATGATTTAAATAACCCTGGCTGATTTCCCTCTCTCTCTAACCCAGGGGTCACTGGACAATGATCAGGAGCAGGAACCCTGGCTGATTTTCCCCTCTCTCTAACCCAGGGGTCACTGGGCAGTGATCAGGAGCAGGAACCCTGCCTGATTTCCCCTCTCTCTAACCCAGGGATCACTGGACAGAGATCAGGAGCACGAACCCTGGCTCATTTCCCCTCTCTCTAACCCACGGGTCACTGGACAATGATCAGGAGCATGAACCCTGGATGGTTCCCCCTCTCTCTAGGTCACTGGATAGTGATCAGGACCTGGAACCCTGGCTGATTTCCCCTCTCTCTAACTCAGGGGTCACTGGACTGTGATCAGGACCTGGAACCCTGGCTGATTTCCCTCTCTCTCTAACCCAGGGGTCACTGGACAATGATCAGGAGCAGGAACCCTGGCTGTTTCCCCTCTCTCTAACCCAGGGGTCACTGGATAGTGATCAGGAGCATGAACCCTGGCTGATTTCCCCTCTCTCTCTAAACCAGGTGTCACTGGACAGTGATCAGGAGCATGAATCCTGGCTGATTTCCCCTCTCTCTCTAACCCAGAGGTCACTGGGCAGTGATCAGGAGCAGGAACCCTGGCTGATTTCCCCTCTCTCTCTAACCCAGGGGTCACTGGACTGTGATCAGGAGCAGGAACCCTGGCTGATTTCCCCTCTCTCTCTAAACCAGGGGTCACTGGGCAGTGATCAGGAGCAGGAACCCAGGCTGATTTCCCCTCTCTCTAACCCAGGGGTCACTGGACAGTGATCAGGAGCATGAATCCTGGCTGATTTCCCCTCTCTCTCTAACCCAGAGGTCACTGGGCAGTGATCAGGAGCAGGAACCCTGGCTGATTTCCCCTCTCTCTCTAACCCAGGGGTCACTGGACAGTGATCAGGAGCAGGAACCCTGGCTGATTTCCCCTCTCTCTAACCGAGGGGTCACTGGACTGTGATCAGGAGCAGGAACCCTGGCTGATTTCCCCTCTCTCTCTAACCCAGGGTTCACTGGACTGTAATCAGGAGCAGGAACCCTGGCTGCTTTCATCTCTCTCTAACCCAAGGGTCATTGGACAGTGATCAGGAGCACGAACCCTGGCTGATTTCCCCTCTCTCTAACCCAGGGGTCACTGGACTGTGATCAGGAGCAGGAACCCTGGCTGATTTCCCCTCTCTCTAACCCAGGGGTCACTGGACAGTGATCAGGAGCAGGAACCCTGGCTGGTTCCCCCTCTCTCTAAACCAGGGGTCACTGGGCTGTGATCAGGAGCAGGAACCCTGGCTGATTTCCCCTCTCTCTAACCCAGGGGTCACTGGGCAGTGATCAGGAGCATGAATCCTGGCTGATTTCCCTCACTCTCTAACCCAGGGGTCACTGGGCAGTGATCAGGAGCAGGAACCCGGGCTGATTTCCCCTCTCTCTAACCCAGGGGTCACTGGATAGTGATCAGGAGCATGAACCCTGGCTGATTTCCCTCTCTCTCTAACCCAGGGGTCACTGGGCAGTGATCAGGAGCAGGAACCCAGGCTGACTTCCCTTCTCTCTAACCAGGCGTCACTGGATAGTGTTCAGGAGCAGGAACCCTGGCTGATTTCCTCCTCTCTCTAACTCAGGGGTCACTGGATAGTGATCAGGAGCAGGAACCCTGGCTGATTTCCCCTCTCTCTCTAACCCAGAGGTCACTGGGCAGTGATCAGGAGCAGGAACCCTGGCTGATTTCCCCTCTCTCTAACCGAGGGGTCACTGGACTGTGATCAGGAGCAGGAACCCTGGCTGATTTCCCCTCTCTCTCTAACCCAGGGTTCACTGGACTGTAATCAGGAGCAGGAACCCTGGCTGCTTTCACCTCTCTCTCTAACCCAAGGGTCGTTGGACAGTGATCAGGAGCACGAACCCTGGCTGATTTCCCCTCTCTCTAACCCAGGGGTCACTGGACAGTGATCAGGAGCAGGAACCCTGGCTGATTTCCCCTCTCTCTCTAACCCAGGGGTCACTGGACAGTGATCAGGAGCAGGAACCCTGGCTGGTTCCCCCTCTCTCTAACTCAGGGGTCACTGGATAGTGATCAGGAGCTGGAACCCGGGCTGGTTTCCCCTCTCTCTAACCCAGGGGTTAATGGACAATGATCAGGAGCAGGAACTCTCGCTGATTTCCCTCTCTCTCTAACCAGGGGTCACTGGATAGTGATCAGGAGCATGAACCCTGGCTGATTTCACCTGTCTCTCTAACCCAGGGGTCACTGGACAATGATCAGGAGCAAGAACCCTGGCTGATTTCCCCTCTCTCTAACCCAGGAGTCACTGGACAGTGATCAGGAGCAGGAACCCTGGCTGGTTCCCCCTCTCTCTAACCCAGGGGTCACTGGACTGTAATCAGGAGCAGGAACCCTGGCTGATTTCCCCTCTCTCTAACCCAGGAGTCACTGGACAGTGATCAGGAGCACGAACCCTGGCTGATTTCCCTCTCTCTCTCACCCAGGTGTCACTGGACTGTGATCAGGAGCAGGAACCCTGGCTGATTTCCCTCTCTCTCTATCCCAGGGGTCACTGGACTGTGATCAGGAGCAGGAACCCCAGCTGATTTCCTCTCTCTCTAACTCAGGGGTCACTGGGCAGTGATCAGGAGCAGAAACCCGGGCTGATTTCACCTCTCTCTAACCCAGGGGTCACTGGGCAGTGATCAGCAGCAGGAACCCTGGCTGATTTCCCCTCTCTCTAACCCAGGGGTCACTGGGCAGTGACCAGGAGCAGAAACCCTGGCTGATTTCCCCTCTCTAACCCAGGGGTCACTGGACAGTGATCAGGAGCAGGAACCCTGGCTGAATGCCCCTCTCTCTCTAACCCAGGGTTCACTGGGCAGTGATCAGGAGCAGGAACACTGGCTGATTTCCCTCTCTCTCTAACCCAGGGGTCACTGGGCAGTGATCAGGAGCAGGAATCCTGGCTGATTTCACCTCTCTCTAACCCAGGGGTCAGTGGATAGTGATCAGGAGCATGAACCCTGGCTGATTTCCCCTCTCTCTAACCCAGGGTTCACTGGACTGTGATCAGGAGCAGGAATCCTGGCTGATTTCCCTCTCTCTCTAACCCAGGGGTCAGTGGATAGTGATCAGGAGCATGAACCCTGGCTGATTTCCCCTCTCTCTAACCCAGGGTTCACTGTGCAGTGATCAGGAGCAGGAACCCTGGCTGATTTCCCTCTCTCTCTAACCCAGGGGTCACTGGGCAGTGATCAGGAGCTGGAACCCCGGCTGATTTTCCCTCTCTCTAACCCAGGGGTCACTGGACTGTGATCAGGAGCATGAACCCTGGCTGATTTCGCTCTCTCTCTAACCCAGGGGTCACTGGACTGTGATCAGGAGCAGGAACCCTGGCTGATTTCCCTCTCTCTCTAACCCAGGGGTCACTGGACTGTGATCAGGAGCAGGAACCCTGGCTGATTTCCCCTCTCTCTAACCCAGGGATCTCTGGATAGTGATCAGGAGCAGGAACCCTGGCTGATTTCCACTCTCTAACCCAGGAGTCACTGGACAGTGATCAGGAGCATGAACCCTGGCTGATTTCCCCTCTCTCTCTAACCCAGGGGTCACTGGACTGTGATCAGGAGCAGGAACCCAGGCTGATTTCCACTCTCTCAACCCAGGGTTCACTGGACAATGATCAGGAGCAGGAACCCTGGCTGATTTCCCCTCTCTCTAACCCAGGGGTCACTGGGCAGTGATCAGGAGCAGGAACCCTGGCTGATTTCACCTCTCTCTCTAACCCAGGGGTCACTGGACAGTGATCAGGAGCAGGAACCCTGGCTGATTTCCCTCTCTCTCTAACCCAGGGGTCACTGGGCAGTGATCAGGAGCAGGAACCCTGGCTGATTTCACCTCTCTCTCTAACCCAGGGGTCACTGGACAGTGATCAGGAGCAGGAACCCGACTGATTTCCCTCTCTCTCTAACCCAGGGGTCACTGGGCAGTGATCAGGAGCAGGAACCCTGGCTGATTTCCCCTCTCTCTAACCCAGGGGTCACTGGGCAGTGATCAGGAGCAGGAACCCTGGATGATTTCCCCTCTCTCTAACCCAGGGGTCACTGGACAGCGATCAGGAGCAGGAACCCTGGCTGATTCCCCCTCTCTCCAAGCCAGTGGTCATTGGGCAGTGATCAGGAGCAGGTACCCTGGCTGATTTCCCCTCTCTCTCTAACCCAGGGGTCACTGGACTGTGATCAGGAGCAGGAACCCTGGCTGATTTCACCTCTCTCTCTAACCCAGGGGTCACTGGACAGTGATCAGGAGCAAGAACCCTGGCTGATTTCCCCTCTCTCTCTAACCCAGGGTTCACTGGACTGTAATCAGGAGCAGGAACCCTGGCTGCTTTCACCTCTCTCTCTAACCCAAGGGTCATTGGACAGTGATCAGGAGCACGAACCCTGGCTGATTTCCCCTCTCTCTAACCCAGGGGTCACTGGACTGTGATCAGGAGCAGGAACCCTGGCTGATTTCCCCTCTCTCTCTAACCCAGGGGTCACTGGACAGTGATCAGGAGCAGGAACCCTGGCTGATTTCCCCTCTCTCTCTAACCCAGGGGTCACTGGACAGTGATCAGGAGCAGGAACCCTGGCTGGTTCCCCCTCTCTCTAACTCAGGGGTCACTGGATAGTGATCAGGAGCTGGAACCCGGGCTGGTTTCCCCTCTCTCTAACCCAGGGGTTAATGGACAATGATCAGGAGCAGGAACTCTCGCTGATTTCCCTCTCTCTCTAACCAGGGGTCACTGGATAGTGATCAGGAGCATGAACCCTGGCTGATTTCACCTGTCTCTCTAACCCAGGGGTCACTGGACAATGATCAGGAGCAGGAACCCTGGCTGATTTCCCCTCTCTCTAACCCAGGAGTCACTGGACAGTGATCAGGAGCAGGAACCCTGGCTGGTTCCCCCTCTCTCTAACCCAGGGGTCACTGGACTGTAATCAGGAGTAGGAACCCTGGCTGATTTCCCCTCTCTCTAACCCAGGGTTCACTGGACTGTAATCAGGAGCTGGAACCCGGGCTGATTTCCCCTCTCTCTAACCCAGGAGTCACTGGACAGTGATCAGGAGCACGAACCCTGGCTGATTTCCCTCTCTCTCTCACCCAGGTGTCACTGGACTGTGATCAGGAGCAGGAACCCTGGCTGATCTCCCCCTCTCTCTAACCCAGGGGTCACTGGACAGTGATCAGCAGCAGGAACCCAGGCTGATTGCCCTCTCTCTCTAAACCAGGGGTCACTGGACTGTGATCAGGAGCAGGAACCCTGGCTGATTTCCCCTCTCTCTAACCCAGGGGTCACTGGGCAGTGATCAGGAGCAGGAACCCTGGCTGATTTCCTCTCTCTCTAACCCAGGGGTCACTGGGCAGTGATCAGGAGCAGGAACACTGGCTGATTTCCCTCTCTCTCTAACCCAGGGGTCACTGGGCAGTGATCAGGAGCAGGAATCCTGGCTGATTTCACCTCTCTCTAACCCAGGGGTCAGTGGATAGTGATCAGGAGCATGAACCCTGGCTGATTTCCCCTCTCTCTAACCCAGGGTTCACTGGACTGTGATCAGGAGCAGGAATCCTGGCTGATTTCCCTCTCTCTCTAACCCAGGGGTCAGTGGATAGTGATCAGGAGCATGAACCCTGGCTGATTTCCCCTCTCTCTAACCCAGGGGTCACTGGACTGTGATCAGGAGCATGAACCCTGGCTGATTTCCCTCTCTCTCTAACCCAGGGTTCACTGTGCAGTGATCAGGAGCAGGAACCCTGGCTGATTTCCCTCTCTCTCTAACCCAGGGGTCACTGGGCAGTGATCAGGAGCTGGAACCCCGGCTGATTTTCCCTCTCTCTAACCCAGGGGTCACTGGACTGTGATCAGGAGCATGAACCCTGGCTGATTTCGCTCTCTCTCTAACCCAAGGGTCACTGGACTGTGATCAGGAGCAGGAACCCTGGCTGATTTCCCTCTCTCTCTAACCCAGGGGTCACTGGACTGTGATCAGGAGCAGGAACCCTGGCTGATTTCCCCACTCTCTAACCCAGGGATCTCTGGATAGTGATCAGGAGCAGGAACCCTGGCTGATTTCCCCTCTCTCTAACCCAGGGGTCACTGGGCAGTGATCAGGAGCAGGAACCCTGGCTGATTTCACCTCTCTCTCTAACCCAGGGGTCACTGGACAGTGATCAGGAGCAGGAACCCTGGCTGATTTCCCTCTCTCTCTAACCCAGGGGTCACTGGGCAGTGATCAGGAGCAGGAACCCTGGCTGATTTCACCTCTCTCTCTAACCCAGGGGTCACTGGACAGTGATCAGGAGCAGGAACCCTGGCTGATTTCCCTCTCTCTCTAACCCAGGGGTCACTGGGCAGTGATCAGGAGCAGGAACCCTGGCTGATTTCCCCTCTCTCTAACCCAGGGGTCACTGGGCAGTGATCAGGAGCAGGAACCCTGGCTGATTTCCCCTCTCTCTCTAACCCAGGGGTCACTGGACAGTGATCAGGAGCAGGAACCCTGGCTGATTTCCCCTCTCTCTCTAACCCAGGGGTCACTGGACAGTGATCAGGAGCAGGAACCCTGGCTGGTTCCCCCTCTCTCTAACTCAGGGGTCACTGGATAGTGATCAGGAGCTGGAACCCGGGCTGGTTTCCCCTCTCTCTAACCCAGGGGTTAATGGACAATGATCAGGAGCAGGAACTCTCGCTGATTTCCCTCTCTCTCTAACCAGGGGTCACTGGATAGTGATCAGGAGCATGAACCCTGGCTGATTTCACCTGTCTCTCTAACCCAGGGGTCACTGGACAATGATCAGGAGCAGGAACCCTGGCTGATTTCCCCTCTCTCTAACCCAGGAGTCACTGGACAGTGATCAGGAGCAGGAACCCTGGCTGGTTCCCCCTCTCTCTAACCCAGGGGTCACTGGACTGTAATCAGGAGCAGGAACCCTGGCTGATTTCCCCTCTCTCTAACCCAGGGTTCACTGGACTGTAATCAGGAGCTGGAACCCAGGCTGATTTCCCCTCTCTCTAACCCAGGAGTCACTGGACAGTGATCAGGAGCACGAACCCTGGCTGATTTCCCTCTCTCTCTCACCCAGGTGTCACTGGACTGTGATCAGGAGCAGGAACCCCAGCTGATTTCCTCTCTCTCTAACTCAGGGGTCACTGGGCAGTGATCAGCAGCAGGAACCCAGGCTGATTGCCCTCTCTCTCTAACCCAGGGTTCACTGGACTGTGATCAGGAGCAGGAACCCAGGCTGATCGCCCTCTCTCTCTAAACCAGGGGTCACTGGACTGTGATCAGGAGCAGGAACCCTGGCTGATTTCCCCTCTCTCTAACCCAGGGGTCACTGGGCAGTGATCAGGAGCAGGAACCCTGGCTGATTTCCCCTCTCTCTAACCCAGGGGTCACTGGGCAGTGATCAGGAGCAGAAACCCTGGCTGATTTCCCCTCTCTAACCCAGGGGTCACTGGACAGTGATCAGGAGCAGGAACCCTGGCTGAATTCCCCTCTCTCTCTTACCCAGGGGTCACTGGGCAGTGATCAGGAGCAGGAACCCAGGCTGATTTCCACTCTCTCTCACCCAGGGTTCACTGGGCAGTGATCAGGAGCAGGAACACTGGCTGATTTCCCTCTCTCTCTAACCCAGGGGTCACTGGGCAGTGATCAGGAGCAGGAATCCTGGCTGATTTCACCTCTCTCTAACCCAGGGGTCAGTGGATAGTGATCAGGAGCATGAACCCTGGCTGATTTCCCCTCTCTCTAACCCAGGGTTCACTGGACTGTGATCAGGAGCAGGAATCCTGGCTGATTTCCCTCTCTCTCTAACCCAGGGGTCAGTGGATAGTGATCAGGAGCATGAACCCTGGCTGATTTCCCCTCTCTCTAACCCAGGGGTCACTGGACTGTGATCAGGAGCATGAACCCTGGCTGATTTCCCTCTCTCTCTAACCCAGGGTTCACTGTGCAGTGATCAGGAGCAGGAACCCTGGCTGATTTCCCTCTCTCTCTAACCCAGGGGTCACTGGGCAGTGATCAGGAGCTGGAACCCCGGCTGATTTTCCCTCTCTCTAACCCAGGGGTCACTGGACTGTGATCAGGAGCATGAACCCTGGCTGATTTCG
The DNA here is from genome assembly GCF_052327205.1 of Somniosus microcephalus. Classification (NCBI taxonomy): domain Eukaryota; kingdom Metazoa; phylum Chordata; class Chondrichthyes; order Squaliformes; family Somniosidae; genus Somniosus; species Somniosus microcephalus. Next base: position 59,707 of record NW_028225810.1, on the reverse strand, counting down.
CTCTCTCTCTAACCCAGGGGTCACTGGACTGTGATCAGGAGCAGGAACCCTGGCTGATTTCCCTCTCTCTCTAACCCAGGGGTCACTGGACTGTGATCAGGAGCAGGAACCCTGGCTGATTTCCCCTCTCTCTAACCCAGGGATCTCTGGATAGTGATCAGGAGCAGGAACCCTGGCTGATTTCCACTCTCTAACCCAGGAGTCACTGGACAGTGATCAGGAGCATGAACCCTGGCTGATTTCCCCTCTCTCTCTAACCCAGGGGTCACTGGACTGTGATCAGGAGCAGGAACCCAGGCTGATTTCCACTCTCTCAACCCAGGGTTCACTGGACAATGATCAGGAGCAGGAACCCTGGCTGATTTCCCCTCTCTCTAACCCAGGGGTCACTGGGCAGTGATCAGGAGCAGGAACCCTGGCTGATTTCACCTCTCTCTCTAACCCAGGGGTCACTGGACAGTGATCAGGAGCAGGAACCCTGGCTGATTTCCCTCTCTCTCTAACCCAGGGGTCACTGGGCAGTGATCAGGAGCAGGAACCCTGGCTGATTTCACCTCTCTCTCTAACCCAGGGGTCACTGGACAGTGATCAGGAGCAGGAACCCTGGCTGATTTCCCTCTCTCTCTAACCCAGGGGTCACTGGGCAGTGATCAGGAGCAGGAACCCTGGCTGATTTCCCCTCTCTCTAACCCAGGGGTCACTGGGCAGTGATCAGGAGCAGGAACCCTGGCTGATTTCCCCTCTCTCTAACCCGGGGTCACTGGACAGCGATCAGGAGCAGGAACCCTGGCTGATTCCCCCTCTCTCCAAGCCAGTGGTCATTGGGCAGTGATCAGGAGCAGGTACCCTGGCTGATTTCCCCTCTCTCTCTAACCCAGGGGTCACTGGACTGTGATCAGGAGCAGGAACCCTGGCTGATTTCACCTCTCTCTCTAACCCAGGGGTCACTGGACAGTGATCAGGAGCAAGAACCCTGGCTGATTTCCCCTCTCCCTAACTCAGGGGTCACTGGACAGTGATCAGGAGCAGGAACCCTGGCTGATTTCCCCTCTCTCTAACTCAGGGGTCACTGGACAGTGATCAGGAGCAGGAACCCTGGCTGATTTCCCCTCTCTCTAACCCAGGGGTCACTGGACAATGATCAGGAGCAGGAACCCAGGCTGAATTCCCCGCTCTCTAACCCAGTGGTCACTGGTCAGTGATCAGGAGCAGGAACCCTGGCTGATTTCCTGCTCTCTCTAACCCAGGAGTCACTGGGCAGTGATCAGGAGCAGGAACCCCGGCTGATTTCCCCCTCTCTCTAAACCAGGGGTCACTGGGCAGTGATCAGGAGCAGGAACCCTGGCTGATTTCCCCTCTCTCTAACCCAGGGGTCACTGGGCAGTGATCAGGAGCAGGAACCCTGGCTGATTTCCCCTCTCTCTAACCCAGGGGTCACTGGACAGCGATCAGGAGCAGGAACCCTGGCTGATTCCCCCTCTCTCTAAGCCAGTGGTCATTGGGCAGTGATCAGGAGCAGGTACCCTGGCTGATTGCCCCTCTCTCTCTAACCCAGGGGTCACTGGACTGTGATCAGGAGCAGGAACCCTGGCTGATTTCACCTCTCTCTCTAACCCAGGGGTCACTGGGCAGTGATCAGGAGCAAGAACCCTGGCTGATTTCCCCTCTCTCTAACCCAGGGGTCACTGGACAATGATCAGGAGCAGGAACCCTGGCTGATTTCCCCTCTCTCTAACTCAGGGGTCACTGGACAGTGATCAGGAGCAGGAACCCTGGCTGATTTCCCCTCTCTCTAACCCAGGGGTCACTGGACAATGATCAGGAGCAGGAACCCTGGCTGAATTCCCCGCTCTCTAACCCAGTGGTCACTGGTCAGTGATCAGGAGCAGGAACCCTGGCTGATTTCCTCCTCTCTCTAACCCAGGAGTCACTGGGCAGTGATCAGGAGCAGGAACCCCGGCTGATTTCCCCCTCTCTCTAAACCAGGGGTCACTGGGCAGTGATCAGGAGCAGGAACCCTGGCTGATTTCCCCTCTTTCCAACCCAGGGGTCACTGGGCAGTGATCAGGAGCAGGAACCCTGGCTGATTTCCCCTCTCTCTAACCCAGGAGTCACTGGACAGTAATCAGGAGCAGGAACCCTGGCTGATTTCCCATCTCTCTCTAACCCATGGGTCACTGGACAGTGATCAGGAGCAGGAATCCTGGCTGATTTCCCATCTCTCTAACACAGAGATCACTGGATAGTGATCAGGAGCGGGATAAGCATGGGATTGATCCGGGGCAATGGGGAGTGAGCGTGGCAGTAGGATTAGTTTGTGATTGATACAGGGCTAGAGGAGAGAGCTGGGCAGTGGGATTAGTTTGGGATTGATACAGGGCTATGGGGAGAGAGGGTGCAGTGGGATTAGTTTGGATATAACACAGGGCTATGGGGTGAAAGCAGGGCAGTGGACTTACGTTGGGGATTGATACAGGGCTATGGGGAGAGAGCGGGGCAGTGGGATTTGTTTGGGATTGATACAGGGCTATGGGGAGAAAGCGGGGCAGTGGGATTAATTTGGGGATTGATACAGGGCTATGGGGAGAAAGCGGGGCAGTGGGATTTGTTTGGATATAACACAGGGCTATGGGGAGAAAGCGGGCAGTGGCATTTGTTTGGCTATAACACAGGGCTATGGGGAGAAAGCGGGCAGTGGGCTTACGTTGGGGATTGATACAGGGCTATGGGGAGAGAGCAGGGCAGTGGAAATAGTTTGTGATTGATACAGGGCTATGGGGTGAGAGCAGGGCAGTCTGATTAGTTTGGGATTGATACAGGGTTATCGGGAGCGAGTGAGGCATTGGGAATAGTTTGGGATTGATACAGGGCTATGGGGAGAGAGCGGTGCAGTGGGATTTGTTTGGATATAACACAGGGCTATGGGGAGAAAGCAGGGCAGTGGACTTATGTTGGGGATTGATACAGGGCTATGGGGAGAGAGCGGGGCTGTGGGATTTGTTTCGGATTGATACAGAGCTATGGGGAGAAAGCGGGGCAGTGGGATTAATTTGGGGATTGATACAGGGCTATGGGGAGAAAGCGGGGCAGTGGGATTAGTTTGGATATAACACAGGGCTATGGGGAGAAAGCGGGCAGTGGGATTTGTTTGGATATAACACAGGGCTATGGGGAGAAAGCGGGCAGTGGGCTTACGTTGGGGATTGATACAGGGCTATGGGGAGAGTGCAGGGCAGTGGAAATAGTTTGTGATTGATACAGGGCTATGGGGAGAGAGCGCGGCAGTGGGATTAGGTTGGGGACTGATACAGGGCTATGGGGAGAGAGCGGGGCAGTGGGATTAGGTTGGCGATTGATAAAGGGCTAACAGGAGAGAGCAGGGCAGTGGGATTAGTTTGGGACTGAGACAGAGGGTTGTCAAGTAGCTGTTCCCAGTCCACTTTGGACAGTTCCTGCCTTATCATATTAAAATCGGCGTGTTGTTTGCTGAATTTCCGCACTGAACTCACGGTTAATCTGCTTTATCAAAACGTGCCTGGATCTCCTGGTATATTTCAATACTGAACCTCGGTAGATTAAATAAAAGTGTTACCGTGATTTGATTTAAATGAAGAGGAGGGATTCACATGCGGATGAATGTTGGTCTGCAGATATCTGGGTACACCTTAGAAAAATGAAGCAAATAAAAGACAATTAAAGTCTGTTCTGGGTATTCCTACTGAGATTTGAATGAATTTTAGGCCGTGAGACTCACTGTCTTATACACAGGAGAGAAGGATTACATCAAACAAAGATAATGGCCCTGAAATCATGGTCTCCGTACCAATGACTTAGGCCTTGGTAGAGGCCCCGCAAGTTCCGTGTTTCCGTCTGCGCTGTGTATGCGCTGAATCCCCGGACTTGCAATCTATCAAGGTTTGCTACAGAATCGATAGAGTAAAGCTGTCTTTAAACCAGCCCATCAAAAACTCCCAGGGCAGGAACAACACAGGTTAGATACAGAGTGAAGCTCCCTCTACACTGTCCCATCAAACACTCCCAAGGCAGGTACTGCACGGGTTAGATACAGACAAAAAGCTCCCTCTACACTGTCCCATCAAACATTCCCAAGACAGGTGCTGCACGGGTTAGATATATATAGCAATGCTCCCTCTACACTGTCCCATCAAACACTCCCAGGACTATGGGGAGAGAACGTGGCAGTGGGGTTAGTTTGGGATTGATGCAGGGCTATGGGGAGAGAGTGGGGCAGTGGGATTAGTTTGGGATTGATTCAGGGCTATGGGGGGAGAGCAGAGCAGTGGGATTAGTTTGGGATCAAGACAGAGCTATGAGGGGAAAGCGAGGCAGTGGGATTACTTTGGGATTGATACAGGGCTTTGGGGAGAGAGCGGGGCAGTGGGATTAGTTTGGGGATTGAAACAGGTCTATGGGGAGAGAGCGGGGCATTGGGATTAGTTTGGGATTGATACAGGACTATGGGGACGGAGTGGGGCTTTGGGATTAGTTTTGGATTGATACAGGGCTATCGGGAGTGAGCGGGGCACTGGGATTAGTTTGGGATTGATACAGGGCTATGGGGAGTGAGCGGGGCAGTGGGATTATTTTGCGGATTGATACAGGGCTATGGGGAGAGAGCGGGGCAGTGGGATTAGTTTGGGGATTGATACAGGGCAATGGGGAGACAGTGGGGCAGTTTGATTAGTTTGGGATTGATACAGGACTATCGGGAGTGAGCGGGGCACTGGGATTAGTTTGGGATTGATACAGGGCTATGGGGAGTGAGCGGGGCAGTGGGATTATTTTGCGGATTGATACAGGGCTATGGGGAGAGAGCGGGGCAGTGGGATTAGTTTGGGGATTGATACAGGGCAATGGAGAGACAGCGGGACAGTGTGATTAGTTTGGGATTGATACAGGGCTATGGGGTTTTGTATATTCCACATGTCCTGTGCTTGAAGTCTCTGACATTGGCCAGACATTGTTTTAGCATTTCATTGTCTTGGGCTGTTTACTATGAACATCTTTACCTGTTTCTGATCTACACAGGATGCAACAGATCAGAATAACCTCCATTCAACAATGCGAATTCCTGTCTCTGCAAAGACATCATGCTGTTCCACAATGCAGGAATGTCGCAAACAGCTTTTGATAGCTGAGATCAACTTTAACCATTCAAACCTTTCAGGTAAAGAAGCTTCTAGATTCCGAGCCACAAATTGAATCGTTTAAGACAGAAAGAATGTCACAGAAATGTGATTTATTGCTGTTATTTTACAATTTACAAATATACACACAATTTGTGTCACTGAATTATAAACAAAAAGCAGGCAAAGGTATGACTTAACAGAAATAAACACTTGTTTTTCTTCCTGGACAGCAAAACCAGTCAGACTGACTTGCAAATGTTTACTGATATGTTGACGTAAAGATTTATAATTGACCAATTTCGCTTCTAATGTTTTTCTCTCAAACATTCTCCACAATATTAATCCCTGCTCTTGTCACAAGGAGTGTTGAATTATTTTAGGTACTTCGCAATTAAAAGCAGGAAACAAACTTCATTATACTCACAAATTTTAATCTCCTATTTCAAACATTCAAACCAAATCGAATTGTACGTTATCACTTTAATCAATGTATTTTCTGTGTCTCTCTCAATAAACAAAGAGTGGTTTCTTCTAAAGTAGCTTCCTGCAATTTTTATACATCATTACATAACTCTTGCTTCAATTAACACTCCACTAAATGTTTAAGAGGAAATCTATATTTACGTTATTCCTGCGACTTGTTAGGACTATCGAACGACAGACATTATAAAATGGTTTGTGTTTTTCACCTTTCTTGGTTCTCTTCCTAAATGTCTTAATGGTATATTTTTAAAAAGTCATTAAAAAGTAATCTGTAACTCCTACAAATCCTCCCCTACCTTCCCCCTCCTCAACACCATGGTTGCAAGTTTGTGTAAAGCTACTCACTTCAGTCAATCACTCAAAATCAAATCTTGAGATATTTCAATTTGAAAACATTTTAACCATTTCAGAGCACTTTAAAAGCGTTTGGACTTCAAGACCTGGTTGAAACTTGTTTAGGTGAGGGGGAAATTGGCTTTTGCTTCAGTCTCTTCCAAAATCATGTTCGAAACTTAGGGGGAAAAAGTGTTTTTTACACTCATTTTTGGTGAAAAGTTCATTAAAAATCGTTAAAATCTTTCAAGTCTCACTGCAGCTTTGACAGAAGAAGTTGCTCCAAGTTTCTCTTTCCCCCTTCAATGCTGTCGTTAAACATCCGACAAAATAAAGTCTAATTCCAAACGGAGCTCCAATCAGAAAGTGAATAAAGTGGTTAAACTTCCTAAGAAGGCGGCGAGGTTATCTATCCCCAGCCTTGGCGATGAGCTGGGATCAGTTTTTGGAGATGTTGTTTCCTCTTTTTCTGTTGCCGTTCCCTCCGTCTCTAAGAGTCTGAGGTACAAACGGGGGCACAAACTATTTCCCTTTCTCGCAACATGATTTAAATAACCCTGGCTGATTTCCCTCTCTCTCTAACCCAGGGGTCACTGGACAATGATCAGGAGCAGGAACCCTGGCTGATTTCCCCTCTCTCTAACCCAGGGGTCACTGGACAATGATCAGGAGCAGGAACCCTGGCTGATTTCCCCTCTCTCTAACCCAGGGGTCACTGGATAGTGATCAGGAGCAGGAACCCTGGCTGATTTCACCTGTCTCTCTAACCCAGGGGTCACTGGACTGTGATCAGGAGCATGAATCCTGGCTGATTTCACCTGTCTCTCTAACCCAGGGGTCACTGGACTGTGATCAGGAGCAGGAACCCTGGCTGATTTCCCCTCTCTCTCTAAACCAGGGGTCACTGGGCAGTGATCAGGAGCAGGAACCCAGGCTGATTTCCCCTCTCTCTAACCCAGGGGTCACTGGACAGTGATCAGGAGCATGAATCCTGGCTGATTTCCCCTCTCTCTCTAACCCAGAGGTCACTGGGCAGTGATCAGGAGCAGGAACCCTGGCTGATTTCCCCTCTCTCTAACCGAGGGGTCACTGGACTGTGATCAGGAGCAGGAACCCTGGCTGATTTCCCCTCTCTCTCTAACCCAGGGTTCACTGGACTGTAATCAGGAGCAGGAACCCTGGCTGCTTTCATCTCTCTCTAACCCAAGGGTCATTGGACAATGATCAGGAGCACGAACCCTGGCTGATTTCCCCTCTCTCTAACCCAGGGGTCACTGGACTGTGATCAGGAGCAGGAACCCTGGCTGATTTCCCCTCTCTCTCTAACCCAGGGGTCACTGGACAGTGATCAGGAGCAGGAACCCTGGCTGGTTCCCCCTCTCTCTAAGCCAGGGGTCACTGGACTATGATCAGGAGCAGGAACCCTGGCTGATTTCCCCTGTCTCTAACCCAGGGTTCACTGGACTGTAATCAGGAGCTGGAACCCGGGCTCATTTCCCCTCTCTCTAACCCAGGAGTCACTGGACAGTGATCAGGAGCACGAACCCTGGCTGATTTCCCTCTCTCTCTCACCCAGGTGTCACTGGACTGTGATCAGGAGCATGAATCCTGGCTGAATTCCCTCTCACTCTAACCCAGGGGTCACTGGGCAGTGATCAGGAGCATGAACCCTGGCTGATATCCCTCTCTCTCTAACCCAGGGGTCACTGGACAGTGATCAGGAGCAGGAACCCTGGCTGAATTCCCCACTCTCTCTAAACCAGGGTTCACTGGGCAGTGATCAGGAGCAGGAACCCTGGCTGATTTCCCTCCCTCTCTAACCCAGGGGTCACTGGGCAGTGATCAGGAGCAGGAATCCTGGCTGATTTCCCCTCTCTAACCCAGGGGTCACTGGAAAGTGATCAGGAGCAGGAACCCGGGCTGAATTCCCCTGTCTCTAACCCAGGAGTCACTGGATAGTGATCAGGAGCAGGAACCCTGGCTGATTTCCCCTCTCTCTCTAACCCAGGTGTCACTGGACTGTGATAAGGAGCAGGAACCCTGGCTGATTTCACCTGTCTCTCTAACCCAGGGGTCACTGGACTGTGATCAGGAGCAGGAACCCTGGCTGATTTCCCCTCTCTCTCTAAACCAGGGGTCACTGGGCAGTGATCAGGAGCAGGAACCCAGGCTGATTTCCCCTCTCTCTAACCCAGATAATATAAGGGTTAAGTCATGGCAGTAGAGCTCGGACCTGTGTCATGCTCCTCCTGTAACATGTGGGAAATCAGGGACGCTTCCTGTGTCCCTGACGACTATGTGTGCGGGAAGTGTGTCCAGCTGCAGCTCATGTGGGACCGCATGACGGCCCTTGAGCTGCAGATGGACTCACTTTGGAGCATCCACGATTCTGAGAGGGGTGTGGATAGCACATTTAGTGAGTTGGTCACACCGCAGGTTAAGGCCAGCGTAGACAGTACATGGGTGACCAAAAGGCAGAGCAAGGGCAGGAAGGTAGTGCAGAAATCCCCTGGGGTTGTCTCCCTTAGCAACAGGTTCACCGTCTTAGGTACTGTTGTCGGGGGGGGTGACGCATCGGGGGAAGGCACCAGCAGCCAGGCTCATGGCACCATGACTGGCTCTGTTGCAAAGAAGGGAGGGAAAAAGAGTGGCAGGGCTATAGTAATAGGGGATTCGATTGTAAGGGGAATAGATAGGGGTTTCTGTGGTCGCGACCGAGACTCCAGGATGGTATGTTGCCTCCCTGGTGCAAGGGTCAAGGATGTCTCGGCGCGGGTGCAGAACATTCTGGAGGGGGAGGGGGAACAGCCAGTTGTCGTGATACATGTTGGTACCAACGACGTAGCTAAAAAAAGGGAAGAGGTCCTACAAGTAGAATTTAGGGAGTTAGGAGCCAAGCTAAAAAGTAGGACCTCGAAGGTAGTAATCTCTGGATTACTACCAGTGCCACGTGCTAGTAAGAGTACAGAGAACAGGATAGTTAGGCTAAATACGTGGCTTGAGCAGTGGTGTAAGAGGGAGGGTTTTAAATTTTTGAGGCATTGGAACCAGTTTTGTGGTAGGTGTGACCTATACAAAAGGGACGGTCTACACCTGTGCAGAGATGGAACTGATGTTCTCGGGGTAATTTTTGATAAAGCAGTTCGGGAGCATTTAAACTAGTATGGCAGGGGGCTAGAAACCTATGTAGTGAAATAGAGGAAAGTGAAAGGCAGACAGAAATAAATGGTAAAAGGGTGAGGAACAAAAAACAAAGGGCCAAACTAATTCATAAAAAATGTGAGCATAAAAAAAGCCTGAGGGTTTTATACCTTAATGCGAGAAGCATCAGGAACAAGGTAGATGAATTAGCTGTGGAAATAGAGGTTAATAATTATGATCTAATTGGGATTACGGAAACATGGTTGCAGGGTGAGCAGGGCTGGGAGCTTAACATACAGGGGTATTCAGTATTTAGGAAGGATCGACAAAAAAGAAAGGGAGGAGGGGTAGCATTGCTAGTAAAAGAGGGGATAAATGCAATTGAAAGGAAGGATATTAACTCAGTTAATACAGAATCTATATGGGTGGAGCTAAGAAATAGCGAGGGGCGAAAAACATTAATAGGAGTGGTATATAGGCCTCCAAATAGTAAAATAGAGGTTAGGGAGGGCATCACGAGGGAAATTAGAGAAGCGTGCAATAAGAGCACAGCTGTCATCATAGGTGACTTTAACTTACATATAGATTGGACTAGCCTAATCAGTAAAAATAATGAGGAGGAGGAATTCCTTGAGTGTTTAAGGGATGGTTATCTGGATCAATATGTCGAGGAACCAACTCGGGAACAGGCTATATTGGACTGGGTACTGTGCAATGAGAAGGGACTAATCAGTAATCTTGTTGTACGGGGACCCTTGGGTCAGAGCGATCATAACATGATCGATTTCTCACTCGAAATGGAAAGCGAAGAAATTGACTCAGAGACTAAGGTCCTGAATTTAAACAAGGGGAATTATGATGCCATGAGACGGGAACTGAGTAGGTCTGATTGGACAACGTTCCTGAGAGGACTGGAGGTAGATAAACAATGGCAAACATTTAAAGATAGAATGACAAAATTGCAAAAATTGTTTATACCAATCTGGCATAAAAGGAAATCTAAAAAGGTGACTCAACCGTGGATAACAGGGGAAATTAGAGACAGCATAAAATCCAAAGATAGGGCGTATAAAATAGCCAAAAAAAGCGCCAGAGCGGAAGATTGGGAACAGTTTAAGATAGAGCAAAGGAGGGCAAAGGGCATGATCAAGAGGGGCAAAATAGCTTACGAAAACAAGCTGGCGGAAAATATAAAAACTAACTCCAAAAGCTTTTATAAATATATCAAAAGGAAAAGACTGGTGAAAACCAAAGTTGGTCCATTGCAGTCAGATACGGGGGAATATATAATGGGAAATAAGGAAATGGCAGATCAACTAAATGCATACTTTGGGTCAGTCTTTACGAAGGAAGACACAAAAAACCTCCCTGGGATATCGGGAAAAATAGGGACATTGGCAAAGGAGGAACTGACGCAAATCAATATCTCTAAGGATATGGTGTTAAGGAAGCTAAAGGGATTGAAGGTGGACAAATCCCCAGGGCCTGATAACATGCATCCTAGGGTACTGAAGGAGGTGGCCCTAGAGATAGCGGATGCACTAAGGATGATTTTTCAGAATTCATTAGACTCGGGAACAGTGCCGATGGATTGGAGGGTAGCTAACGTTACCCCACTATTCAAAAAGGGGGGTAGGGAAAAAGCAGGTAATTACAGACCTGTAAGCCTTACATCAGTTGTGGGCAAAATGCTGGAGTCCATCATTAAGGATGAAATAGCGGAGCACTTAGCAAATGGGGACAGGATAGGACAGAGTCAACATGGATTTACAAAGGGTAAATCGTGCTTGACTAATCTATTGGAATTTTTTGAGGGAGTAACTGGTAGAATAGATGGGGGAGAGCCAGTAGATGTGGTGTACCTGGACTTCCAAAAGGCCTTCGATAAGGTCCCACATAAAAGATTAGCATGGAAAATTGAGGCTCATGGGATAAAGGGGAAAGTTTTGGCGTGGATAGGGAACTGGCTGTCAGATAGAAAACAGAGAGTTGGAATAAACGGCTCATTTTCTGAATGGCAGGCAGTAACAAGTGGGGTACCACAGGGATCTGTCCTGGGCCCCCAGCTGTTCACAATTTACATTAATGACCTGGATCAGGGAGTCGGATGCAGCATTTCCAAATTTGCAGACGACACTAAACTAGGAGGTGGGGTGGGCTCAGAGGAAGAGACCAGGAAGCTCCAGAGCGATTTGGACAGACTGGGCGATTGGGCGGATAAATGGCAGATGCACTATAATGTGGACAAGTGCGAAGTTATCCACCTTGGGTGCAGGAACGGGAGGGCAAATTATTATTTAAATGGCAATAGATTGGGAGAGGGGGAAGTACAGAGAGACCTGGGTGTTCTTGTACACCAGTCACTGAAGGCGAGCATGCAGGTGCAACAGGCGGTCAAGAAGGCAAACGGTATGCTGGCCTTCATAGCAAAAGGGTTAGAATACAGGAACAGGGATACCTTGCTGCAGCTGTACAGGGCACTGGTGAGACCACACCTCGAGTACTGTGTACAGTTTTGGTCGCCTCATCTGAGGAAGGATGTTCTTGCCATGGAGGGGGTGCAGCGGCGATTCACCAGGCTGATACCAGGAATGGCGGGAATGACCTATGAGGAGAGACTATGTAGTTTAGGGATGTACACACTGGAGTTTAGAAGATTGAGAGGGGACCTCATAGAAGTGTATAAAATTCTGACAGGTCTAGACAGACTGGATGCAGAAGGAATGTTTCCCTTGGCGGGTGAGAACAGAACTAGAGGACATAATTTAAGGATAAGGGCTAAACCATTTAGGACAGAGATGAGGGGGAATTTCTTCACTCAGAGAGTGGTGAACCTGTGGAACTCATTGCCACAGAGGGCAGTGTACGCCAGCTCATTAAATATATTTAAGAGGGAATTAGATATATTTCTACGGGCAAAAGGGGTTAAGGGTTACGGAGAGAAGGCGGGGACGGGATACTGAATTAAAGGATCAGCCATGATCTCATTAAATGGCGGAGCAGGCACGAAGGGCCGAATGGCCTACTCCTGCTCCTATCTTCTATGTATCTATGTATCTATGTAAACCAGGGGTCACTGGGCAGTGATCAGGAGCAGGAACCCAGGCTGATTTCCCCTCTCTCTAACCCAGAGGTCACTGGACAGTGATCAGGAGCATGAATCCTGGCTGATTTCCCCTCTCTCTCTAACCCAGAGGTCACTGGGCAGTGATCAGGAGCAGGAACCCTGGCTGATTTCCCCTCTCTCTAACCGAGGGGTCACTGGGCAGTGATCAGGAGCAGGAACCCTGGCTGATTTCCCCTCTCTCTAACCCAGGGTTCACTGGACTGTAATCAGGAGCAGGAACCCTGGCTGCTTTCATCTCTCTCTAACCCAAGGGTCATTGGACAGTGATCAGGAGCACGAACCCTGGCTGATTTCCCCTCTCTCTAACCCAGGGGTCACTGGACTGTGATCAGGAGCAGGAACCCTGGCTGATTTCCCCTCTCTCTCTAACCCAGGGGTCACTGCACAGTGATCAGGAGCAGGAACCCTGGCTGGTTCCCCCTCTCTCTAACCCAGGAGTCACTGGGCAGTGATCAGGAGCACGAACCCTGGCTGATTTCCCTCTCTCTCTCACCCAGGTGTCACTGGACTGTGATCAGGAGCATGAATCCTGGCTGAATTCCCTCTCACTCTAACCCAGGGGTCACTGGGCAGTGATCAGGAGCATGAACCCTGGCTGATATCCCTCTCACTCTAACCCAGGGGTCACTGGGCAGTGATCAGGAGCAGGAACCCTGGCTGATTTCCTCCTCTCTCTAACTCAGGGGTCACTGGATAGTGATCAGGAGCAGGAACCCTAGCTGATTTCCCCTCTCTCTCTAACCCAGGGGTCACTGGACTGTGATCAGGAGCAGGAACCCTGGCTGATTTCACCTCTCTCTCTAACCCAGGGGTCACTGGGCAGTGATCAGGAGCAGGAACCCTGGCTGATTTCCCTCTCTCTCTAACCCAGGGGTCACTGGGCAGTGATCAGGAGCAGGAACCCTGGCTGATTTCCCTCTCTCTCTAACCCAGGGTTCACTGGGCAGTGATCAGGAGCAGGAACCCTGGCTGATTTCCCTCTCTCTAACCCAGGGGTCACTGGACAGTGATCAGGAGCAGGAACCCTGGCTGATTTCCCCTCTCTCTAACCCAGGGGTCACTGGACAACGATCAGGAGCAGGAACCCTGGCTGATTCCCCCTCTCTCTAAGCCAGTGGTCATTGGGCAGTGATCAGGAGCAGGTACCCTGGCTGATTTCCCCTCTCTCTCTAACCCAGGGGTCACTGGACTGTGATCAGGAGCAGGAACCCTGGCTGATTTCACCTCTCTCTCTAACCCGGGGTCACTGGACAGTGATCAGGAGCAAGAACCCTGGCTGATTTCCCCTCTCTCTAACCCAGGGGTCACTGGACAATGATCAGGAGCAGGAACCCTGGCTGATTTCCCCTCTCTCTAACTCAGGGGTCACTGGACAGTGATCAGGAGCAGGAACCCTGGCTGATTTCCCCTCTCTCTAACCCAGGGGTCACTGGACAATGATCAGGAGCAGGAACCCTGGCTGAATTCCCCACTCTCTAACCCAGTGGTCACTGGACAGTGAGCAGGAGCAGGAACCCTGGCTGAATTCCCCGCTCTCTAACCCAGTGGTCACTGGTCAGTGATCAGGAGCAGGAACCCTGGCTGATTTCCTCCTCTCTCTAACCCAGGAGTCACTGGGCAGTGATCAGGAGCAGGAACCCCGGCTGATTTCCCCCTCTCTCTAAACCAGGGGTCACTGGGCAGTGATCAGGAGCAGGAACCCTGGCTGATTTCCCCTCTTTCCAACCCAGGGGTCACTGGGCAGTGATCAGGAGCAGGAACCCTGGCTGATTTCCCCTCTCTCTAACCCAGGAGTCACTGGACAGTAATCAGGAGCAGGAACCCTGGCTGATTTCCCATCTCTCTCTAACCCATGGGTCACTGGACAGTGATCAGGAGCAGGAATCCTGGCTGATTTCCCATCTCTCTAACACAGAGATCACTGGATAGTGATCAGGAGCGGGATAAGCATGGGATTGATCCGGGGCAATGGGGAGTGAGCGTGGCAGTAGGATTAGTTTGTGATTGATACAGGGCTAGAGGAGAGAGCTGGGCAGTGGGATTAGTACAGGGCTATGGGGAGAGAGGGTGCAGTGGGATTAGTTTGGATATAACACAGGGCTATGGGGTGAAAGCAGGGCAGTGGACTTACATTGGGGATTGATACAGGGCTATGGGGAGAGAGCGGGGCAGTGGGATTTGTTTGGGATTGATACAGGGCTATGGGGAGAAAGCGGGGCAGTGGGATTAATTTGGGGATTGATACAGGGCTATGGGGAGAAAGCGGGGCAGTGGGATTTGTTTGGATATAACACAGGGCTATGGGGAGAAAGCGGGCAGTGGCATTTGTTTGGCTATAACACAGGGCTATGGGGAGAAAGCGGGCAGTGGGCTTACGTTGGGGATTGATACAGGGCTATGGGGAGAGAGCAGGGCAGTGGAAATAGTTTGTGATTGATACAGGGCTATGGGGAGAAAGCAGGGCAGTGGGATTAGTTTGGGGATTGATACAGGGCTATGGGGTGAGAGCAGGGCATTCTGATTAGTTTGGGATTGATACAGGGTTATCGGGAGCGAGTGAGGCATTGGGAATAGTTTGGGATTGATACAGGGCTATGGGGAGAGAGCGGTGCAGTGGGATTTGTTTGGATATAACACAGGGCTATGGGGAGAAAGCAGGGCAGTGGACTTATGTTGGGGATTGATACAGGGCTATGGGGAGAGAGCGGGGCTGTGGGATTTGTTTCGGATTGATACAGAGCTATGGGGAGAAAGCGGGGCAGTGGGATTAATTTGGGGATTGATACAGGGCTATGGGGAGAAAGCGGGCAGTGGGATTTGTTTGGATATAACACAGGGCTATGGGGAGAAAGCGGGCAGTGGGCTTACGTTGGGGATTGATACAGGGCTATGGGGAGAGTGCAGGGCAGTGGAAATAGTTTGTGATTGATACAGGGCTATGGGGAGAGAGCGCGGCAGTGGGATTAGGTTGGGGACTGATACAGGGCTATGGGGAGAGAGCGGGGCAGTGGGATTAGGTTGGCGATTGATAAAGGGCTAACAGGAGAGAGCAGGGCAGTGGGATTAGTTTGGGACTGAGACAGAGGGTTGTCAAGTAGCTGTTCCCAGTCCACTTTGGACAGATCCTGCCTTATCAGATTAAAATCGGCCTGTTGTTTGCTAAATTTCCCCACTGAACTCACGGTTAATCTGCTTTATCAAAACGTGCCTGGATCTCCTGGTATATTTCAATACTGAACCTCGGTAGATTAAATAAAAGTGTTACCGTGATTTGATTTAAATGAAGAGGAGGGATTCACATGCGGCTGAATGTTGGTCTGCAGATATCTGGGTACACCGTAGAAAAATGAAGCAAATAAAAGACAATTAAAGTCTGTTCTGGGTATTCCTACTGAGATTTGAATGAATTTTAGGCCGTGAGACTCACTGGCTTATACACAGGAGAGAAGGATTACATCAAACAAAGATAATGGCCCTGAAATCATGGTCTCCGTACCAATGACTTAGGCCTTGGTAGAGGCCCCGCAAGTTCCGTGTTTCCGTCTGCGCTGTGTATGCGCTGAATCCCCGGACTTGCAATCTATCAAGGTTTGCTACAGAATCGATAGAGTAAAGCTGCCTTTAAACCAGCCCATCAAAAACTCCCAGGGCAGGAACAACACAGGTTAGATACAGAGTGAAGCTCCCTCTACACTGTCCCATCAAACACTCCCAAGGCAGGTACTGCACGGGTTAGATACAGACAAAAAGCTCCCTCTACACTGTCCCATCAAACATTCCCAAGGCAGGTGCTGCACGGGTTAGATATATATAGTAATGCTCCCTCTACACTGTCCCATCAAACACTCCCAGGACTATGGGGAGAGAACGTGGCAGTGGGGTTAGTTTGGGATTGATGCAGGGCTATGGGGAGAGAGTGGGGCAGTGGGATTAGTTTGGGATTGATTCAGGGCTATGGGGGGAGAGCAGAGCAGTGGGATTAGTTTGGGATCAAGACAGAGCTATGGGGGGAAAGCGAGGCAGTGGGATTACTTTGGGATTGATACAGGGCTTTGGGGAGAGAGCGGGGCAGTGGGATTAGATTGGGGATTGATACAGGGCTACGGGGAGTCAGCAGGGCAGTGGGATTAGTTTGGGGATTGATACAGGGTATGGGGAGAGAGCGGGGCAGTGGGATTAGTTTGGGGATTGATACAGGGCTATGGGGAGAGAGCAGGGCAGTGGGATTAGTTTGGGGATTGATACAGGGCTATGGGGAGAGAGTGGGGCAGTGGGATTAGTTTGGGATTGATTCAGGGCTATGGGGGGAGAGCAGAGCAGTGGGATTAGTTTGGGATTGATTCAGGGCTATGGGGAGAGAGCGGGGCATTGGGATTAGTTTGGGATTGATACAGGACAATGGGGAGAGAGTGGGGCTTTGGGATTAGTTTTGGATTGATACAGGGCTATCGGGAGTGAGCGGGGCACTGGGATTAGTTTGGGATTGATACAGGACTATGGGGAGAGAGTGGGGCTTTGGGATTAGTTTTGGATTGATACAGGGCTATCGGGAGTGAGCGGGGCACTGGCATTAGTTTGGGATTGATACAGGGCTATGGTGAGTGAGCGGGGCAGTGGGATTAGTTTGCGGATTGATACAGGGCTATGGGGAGAGAGCGGGGCAGTGGGATTAGTTTGGGGATTGATACAGGGCTATGGGGAGAGAGCGGGGACGTTTGATTAGTTTGGGGATTGATACAGGGCTATGTAGAGAGCGGGGCAGTGGGATTAGTTTGGGATTGATACAGGGCTATCGGGAGAGATCGGGGCAGTGGGATTAGTTTGAGATTGATACAGGGCTATGGGGAGAGAGCGGGGTCGTGGGATTAATTTGGGATTGATACAGGGCTATGGGGAGAGAGCGGGGCAGTGGGATTAGTTTGGGATTGATACAGGGCTATGGGGAGAGAGCGGGGCAGTGGGATTAGTTTGGGATTTGATACAGGGCTATGGGGTGAGAGCGGGGCAGTGTGATTTGTTTGTAATTGATACAGGGCTATGGGGTGAGAGCGGGGCAGTGTGATTTGTTTGGGATTGATACAGGGCTATGGGGAGAGTGCAGGGCAGTGGGATTAGTTTGGGATTGATACAGAGCTATGGGGAGAGAGCGGGGCAGTGGGATTAGTTTGGGGATTGATACAGGGCTATGGGGAGAGAGCGGGGCAGTGTGATTAGTTTGGAATTGATACAGGGCAATCGGAAGAGAGCGGGGCAGTGGGATTCGTTTGGGGATTGATACAGGGCTATGGGGTGAGAGCAGGGCAGTCTGATTAGTTTGGGATTGATACAGGGTTATCGGGAGCGAGCGAGGCATTGGGAATAGTTTGGGATTGATACAGGGCTATCGGGAGAGATCGGGGCAGTGTGATTAGTTTGGGATTGATACAGGGCTATGGGGAGGGAGTGGGGCTTTGGGATTAGTTTAGGATTGATACAGGCCTATCGGGAGTGAGCGGGGCACTGGGATTAGTTTGGGATTGATACAGGGCTTTGGGGAGTGAGCGGGGCAGTGGGATTAGTTTGCGGATTGATACAGGGCTATGGGGAGTGAGCGGGGCAGTGGGATTAGTTTGGGATTGATACAGGGCTATAGGGAGAGAGCGGGGCAGTGGGAATAGTTTGGGATTGATACAGGGCTATGGGGAGAGAGCGGGGCAGTTGGATTAGTTTGGGATTGATACAGGGCTATCGGGAGTGAGCGGGGCACTGGCATTAGTTTGGGATTGATACAGGGCTATGGTGAGTGAGCGGGGCAGTGGGATTAGTTTGCGGATTGATACAGGGCTATGGGGAGAGAGCGGGGCAGTGGGATTAGTTTGGGGATTGATACAGGGCTATGGGGAGAGAGCGGGGACGTTTGATTAGTTTGGGGATTGATACAGGGCTATGTAGAGAGCGGGGCAGTGGGATTAGTTTGGGATTGATACAGGGCTATCGGGAGAGATCGGGGCAGTGGGATTAGTTTGAGATTGATACAGGGCTATGGGGAGAGAGCGGGGTCGTGGGATTAATTTGGGATTGATACAGGGCTATGGGGAGAGAGCGGGGCAGTGGGATTAGTTTGGGATTGATACAGGGCTATGGGGAGAGAGCGGGGCAGTGGGATTAGTTTGGGATTTGATACAGGGCTATGGGGTGAGAGCGGGGCAGTGTGATTTGTTTGTAATTGATACAGGGCTATGGGGTGAGAGCGGGGCAGTGTGATTTGTTTGTATTTGATACAGGGCTATGGGGTGAGAGCGGGGCAGTGTGATTTGTTTGTGATTGCGACAGGGCTATGGGGAGAGTGCGGGGCAGTGGGATTAATTTGGGATTGATACAGAGCTATGGGGAGAGAGCGGGGCAGTGGGATTAGGTTGGGGACTGATACAGGGCTATGGGGAGAGAGCGGGGCAGTGGGATTCGGTTGGCGATTGATAAAGGGCTAACAGGAGAGAGCAGGGCAGTGGGATTAGTTTGGGGCTGAGACAGAGGGTTGTCAAGTAGCTGTTCCTAGTCCACTTTGGACAGATCCTGCCTTAAAATCGGCCTGTTGTTTGCTAAATTTCCCCACTGAACTCATTGTTAATCTGCTTTATCAAAACGTGCCTGGATCTCCTGGTATATTTCAATACTGAACCTCGGTAGATTAAATAAAAGTGTTACCGTGATTTGATTTAAATGCAGAGGAGGGATTCACATGCGGATGAATGTTGGTCTGCAGATATCTGGGTACACCTTAGAAAAATGAAGCAAATAAAAGACAATTAAAGTCTGTTCTGGGTATTCCTACTGAGATTTGAATGAATTTTAGGCCGTGAGACTCACTGTCTTATACACAGGAGTGAAGGATTACATCAAACAAAGATAATGGCCCTGAAATCATGGTCTCCGTACCAACGACTTAGGCCTTGGTAGAGGCCCCGCAAGTTCCGTGTTTCCGTCTGCGCTGTGTATGTGCTGAATCCCCGGACTTGCAATCTATCAAGGTTTGCTACAGAATCGATAGAGTAAAGCTCTCTTTAAACCAGCCCATCAAAAACTCCCAGGGCAGGAACAAGACGGGTTAGATACAGAGTGAAGCTCCCTCTACACTGTCCCATCAAACACTCCCAACGCAGGTACTGCACGGGTTACATATAGAGTAATGCTCCCTCTACACTGTCCCATGAAACACTCCCAAGGCAGGTACCGCACAGGTTAGATACAGACAAAAAGCTGCCTCTACACTGTCCCATCAAACATTCCCAAGGCAGGTGCTGCACGGGTTAGATATATACAGTAATGCTCCCTCTGCACTGTCCCATCAAACACTCCCAGGGCTATGGGAAGAGAACGTAGCAGTGGGGTTAGTTTGGGAATGATGCAGGGCTATGGGCAGAGAGTGGGGCAGAGGGATTAGTTTGGAATTGATGCAGGGCTATTGGGAAAAGTTTGGGATTGAGGCAGGGCTATGGGGAGAGAGTGGGGCAGTGGGATTAGTTTGGGATTGATTCAGGGCTATGGGGGGAGAGCAGGGCAGTGGGATTAGTTTGGGATCAAGACAGAGCTATGGGGGGAAAGCGAGGCAGTGGGATTAGTTTGGGATTGATACAGGGCTATGGTGAGAGAGCGGGGCAGTGGGATTAGTTTGGGGTTGGTACAGGACTATGGGGAGAGAGCGGGGCAGTGGGATTAGTTTGGGGATTGATACAGGGCTATGGGGAGAGAGCGGGGCAGTGGGATTAGTTTGGGGATTGATACAGGGCTATGGGGAGAGAGCGGGGCAGTGGGATTTCTTTGGGATTGATACAGGGCTATGGGGAGAAAGCGGGGCAGTGGGATTAGTTTGGTGATTGATACAGGGCTATGGGGAGAAAGCGGGGCAGCGGGATTAGTTTGGGGATTGAAACAGGGCTATGGGGAGAGAGCGGGGCATTGGGATTAGTTTGGGATTGATACAGGACTATGGGGACAGAGTGGGGCAGTGGGATTAGTTTCGGGATTGATACAGGGCTATGGGGAGAAAGCGGGGCAGTGGGATTAGTTTGGGGATTGAAACAGGGCTATGGGGAGAGAGCGGGGCATTGGGATTAGTTTGGGATTGATACAGGACTATGGGGACAGAGTGGGGCTTTGGGATTAGTTTTGGATTGATACAGGGCTATCGGGAGTGAGCGGGGCACTGGGATTAGTTTGGGATTGATACAGGGCTATGGGGAGTGAGCGGGGCAGTGGGATTATTTTGCGGATTGATACAGGGCTATGGGGAGAGAGCGGGGCAGTGGGATTAGTTTGGGGATTGATACAGGGCAATGGGGAGACAGCGGGGCAGTTTGATTAGTTTGGGATTGATACAGGACTATCGGGAGTGAGCGCGGCACTGGGATTAGTTTGGGATTGATACAGGGCTATGGGGAGTGAGCGGGGCAGTGGGATTAGTTTGGGATTGATACAGAGCTATGGGGAGAGAGCGGGGCAGTGGGATTAGTTTGGGGATTAATACAGGGCTATGGGGAGAGAGCAGGGCAGTGGGATTAGTTTGGGGATTGATACAGGGCTATGGGGAGAGAGCGGGGCAGTGGGATTAGTTTGGGATTGATACAGGGCTATGGGGAGAGAGCGGGGCAGTGGGATTAGTTTGGGATTGATACAGGGCTATGGGGAGAGAGCAGGGCAGTGGAATTAGTTTGGGGATTGAAACAGGGCTATGGGGAGAGAGCGGGGCATTGGGATTAGTTTTGGATTGATACAGGGCTATCGGGAGTGAGCGGGGCACTGGGATTAGTTTGTGATTGATACAGGGCAATGGGGAGACAGCGGGGCAGTTTGATTAGTTTGGGATTGATACAGGACTATGGGGAGAGAGCGGGACAGTGGGATTAGCTTGGGGATTGATACAGGGCTATGGGGAGAGAGCGGGGCAGTGGGATTAGTTTGGGGATTGATACAGGGCTATGGGGAGTGAGCGGGGCAGTGGGAATAGTTTGCGATTGATACAGGGCTATCCGGAGCGAGCGGGGCAGTGGGATTAGTTTGGGATTTGATACAGGGCTATGGGGTGAGAGCGGGGCAGTGTGATTTGTTTGGGATTGATACAGAGCTATGGGGAGAGAGCGGGGCAGTGGGATTAGTTTGGGGATTGATACAGGGCTATGGGGAGAGAGCGGGGCAGTGTGATTAGTTTGGAATTGATACAGGGCAATCGGAAGAGAGCGGGGCAGTGGGATTCGTTTGGGGATTGATACAGGGCTATGGGGTGAGAGCAGGGCAGTCTGATTAGTTTGGGATTGATACAGGGTTATCGGGAGCGAGCGAGGCATTGGGAATAGTTTGGGATTGATACAGGGCTATCGGGAGAGATCGGGGCAGTGTGATTAGTTTGGGATTGATACAGGGCTATGGGGAGGGAGTGGGGCTTTGGGATTAGTTTAGGATTGATACAGGCCTATCGGGAGTGAGCGGGGCACTGGGATTAGTTTGGGATTGATACAGGGCTTTGGGGAGTGAGCGGGGCAGTGGGATTAGTTTGCGGATTGATACAGGGCTATGGGGAGTGAGCGGGGCAGTGGGATTAGTTTGGGATTGATACAGGGCTATAGGGAGAGAGCGGGGCAGTGGGAATAGTTTGGGATTGATACAGGGCTATGGGGAGAGAGCGGGGCAGTTGGATTAGTTTGGGATTGATAAACGGCTATGGGGAGAGAGCGGGGCAATGGGATTAGTTTTGGGGATTGATACAGGGCGATGGGGAGATAGCGGGGCAGTGTGATTAGTTTGGGATTGATGCAGGACTATGGGGAGAGAGCGGGGCAGTGGGATTAGTTTAGGATTGATGTAGGGCTATGGGGGGAGAGCGGGGCAGTGGGATTAGGTTGGGGACTGATACAGGGCTATGGGGAGAGAGCGAGGCAGTGGGATTAGGTTGGCGATTGATAAAGGGCTAACAGGAGAGAGCAGGGCAGTGGGATTAGTTTGGGACTGAGACAGAGGGTTGTCAAGTAGCTGTTCCCAGTCCACTTTGGACAGATCCTGCCTTATCATATTAAAATCGGCCTGTTGTTTGCTAAATTTCCCCACTGAACTCATTGTTAATCTGCTTTATCAAAACGTGCCTGGATCTCCTGGTATATTTTAATACTGAACCTCGGTAGATTAAATGAAAGTGTTACCGTGAATTGATTTAATGCAGAGGAGGGATTCACATGCGGATGAATGTTGGTCTGCAGATATCTGGGTACACCGTAGAAAAATGAAGCAAATAAAAGACAATTAAAGTCTGTTCTGGGTATTTTTACTGAGGTTTGAATGAATTTTAGGCCGTGAGACTCACTGTCTTATGCACAGGAGTGAAGGATTACATCAAACAAAGATAATGGCCCTGAAATCATGGTCCCCGTACCAACGACTTAGGCCTTGGTAGAGGCCCCGCAAGTTCCGTGTTTCCGTCTGCGCTGTGTATGCACTGAATCCCCGGACTTGCAATCTATCAAGGTTTGCTACAGAATCGATAGAGAAAAGCTCTCTTTAAACCAGCCCATCAAAAACTCCCAGGGCAGGAACAACACGGGTTAGATACAGAGTGAAGCTCCCTCTACACTGTCCCATCAAACACTCCCATGGCAGGGACTGCACGGGTCAGATACAGAGTAAAGCTCCCTCTATGCTGTCCCATCAAACACTCCCAAGGCAGGTACAGCACGGGTTAGATATAGAGTAATGCTCCCTCTACACTGTCCCATCAAACACTCCCAAGGCAGGTACCGCACGGGTTAGATACAGACAAAAACCTCCCTCTACACTGTCCCATCAAACATTCCCAAGGCAGGTGCTGCACGGGTTAGATATATATAGTAATGCTCCCTCTACACTGTCCCATCAAACACTCCCAGGGCTATGGGGAGAGAACGTGGCAGTGGGGTTAGTTTGGGAATGATGCAGGGCTATGGGCGGAGACTGGGGCAGAGGGATTAGTTTGGAATTGATGCAGGGCTATGGGGGGAGAGCAGGGCAGTGGGGTTAGTTTGGGATCAAGACAGAGCTATGGGGGGAAAGCGAGGCACTGGGATTAGTTTGGGATTGATACAGGGCTATGGGGAGAGAGCGGGGCAGTGGGATTAGATTGGGGATTGATACAGGGCTATGGGGAGTCAGCAGGGCCGTGGGATTAGTTTGGGGATTGATACAGGGTATGGAGAGAGAGCGGGGCAGTGGGATTAGTTTGGGGATTGATACAGGGCTATGGGGAGAGAGCAGGGCAGTGGGATTAGTTTGGGGATTGATACAGGGCTATGGGGATAGAGCGGGGCAGTGGGATTAGTTTGGGATTGATACAGGGCTATGGGGAGAGAGCAGGGCAGTGGGATTAGTTTGGGATTGCTAAAGGGCTATGGGGAGAGAGCGGGGCAGTGGGATTAGTTTGGGATTGATACAGGGCTATGGGGAGAGAGCGGGGCAGTGGGATTAGTTTGGTGATTGATACAGGGCTATGGGGAGAAAGCGGGGCAGCGGGATTAGTTTGGGGATTGAAACAGGGCTATGGGGAGAGAGCGGGGCATTGGGATTAGTTTGGGATTGATACAGGACTATGGGGACAGAGTGGGGCAGTGGGATTAGTTTCGGGATTGATACAGGGCTATGGGGAGAAAGCGGGGCAGTGGGATTAGTTTGGGGATTGAAACAGGGCTATGGGGAGAGAGCGGGGCATTGGGATTAGTTTGGGATTGATACAGGACTATGGGGACAGAGTGGGGCTTTGGGATTAGTTTTGGATTGATACAGGGCTATCGGGAGTGAGCGGGGCACTGGGATTAGTTTGGGATTGATACAGGGCTATGGGGAGTGAGCGGGGCAGTGGGATTATTTTGCGGATTGATACAGGGCTATGGGGAGAGAGCGGGGCAGTGGGATTAGTTTGGGGATTGATACAGGGCAATGGGGAGACAGCGGGGCAGTTTGATTAGTTTGGGATTGATACAGGACTATCGGGAGTGAGCGCGGCACTGGGATTAGTTTGGGATTGATACAGGGCTATGGGGAGTGAGCGGGGCAGTGGGATTAGTTTGGGATTGATACAGAGCTATGGGGAGAGAGCGGGGCAGTGGGATTAGTTTGGGGATTAATACAGGGCTATGGGGAGAGAGCAGGGCAGTGGGATTAGTTTGGGGATTGATACAGGGCTATGGGGAGAGAGCGGGGCAGTGGGATTAGTTTGGGATTGATACAGGGCTATGGGGAGAGAGCGGGGCAGTGGGATTAGTTTGGGATTGATACAGGGCTATGGGGAGAGAGCAGGGCAGTGGAATTAGTTTGGGGATTGAAACAGGGCTATGGGGAGAGAGCGGGGCATTGGGATTAGTTTTGGATTGATACAGGGCTATCGGGAGTGAGCGGGGCACTGGGATTAGTTTGTGATTGATACAGGGCAATGGGGAGACAGCGGGGCAGTTTGATTAGTTTGGGATTGATACAGGACTATGGGGAGAGAGCGGGACAGTGGGATTAGCTTGGGGATTGATACAGGGCTATGGGGAGAGAGCGGGGCAGTGGGATTAGTTTGGGGATTGATACAGGGCTATGGGGAGTGAGCGGGGCAGTGGGAATAGTTTGCGATTGATACAGGGCTATCCGGAGCGAGCGGGGCAGTGGGATTAGTTTGGGATTTGATACAGGGCTATGGGGTGAGAGCGGGGCAGTGTGATTTGTTTGGGATTGATACAGGGCTATGGGGAGAGTGCAGGGCAGTGGGATTAGTTTGGGATTGATACAGAGCTATGGGGAGAGAGCGGGGCAGTGGGATTAGTTTGGGGATTGATACAGGGCTATGGGGAGAGAGCGGGGCAGTGTGATTAGTTTGGAATTGATACAGGGCAATCGGAAGAGAGCGGGGCAGTGGGATTCGTTTGGGGATTGATACAGGGCTATGGGGTGAGAGCAGGGCAGTCTGATTAGTTTGGGATTGATACAGGGTTATCGGGAGCGAGCGAGGCATTGGGAATAGTTTGGGATTGATACAGGGCTATCGGGAGAGATCGGGGCAGTGTGATTAGTTTGGGATTGATACAGGGCTATGGGGAGGGAGTGGGGCTTTGGGATTAGTTTAGGATTGATACAGGCCTATCGGGAGTGAGCGGGGCACTGGGATTAGTTTGGGATTGATACAGGGCTTTGGGGAGTGAGCGGGGCAGTGGGATTAGTTTGCGGATTGATACAGGGCTATGGGGAGTGAGCGGGGCAGTGGGATTAGTTTGGGATTGATACAGGGCTATAGGGAGAGAGCGGGGCAGTGGGAATAGTTTGGGATTGATACAGGGCTATGGGGAGAGAGCGGGGCAGTTGGATTAGTTTGGGATTGATAAACGGCTATGGGGAGAGAGCGGGGCAATGGGATTAGTTTTGGGGATTGATACAGGGCGATGGGGAGATAGCGGGGCAGTGTGATTAGTTTGGGATTGATGCAGGACTATGGGGAGAGAGCGGGGCAGTGGGATTAGTTTAGGATTGATGTAGGGCTATGGGGGGAGAGCGGGGCAGTGGGATTAGGTTGGGGACTGATACAGGGCTATGGGGAGAGAGCGAGGCAGTGGGATTAGGTTGGCGATTGATAAAGGGCTAACAGGAGAGAGCAGGGCAGTGGGATTAGTTTGGGACTGAGACAGAGGGTTGTCAAGTAGCTGTTCCCAGTCCACTTTGGACAGATCCTGCCTTATCATATTAAAATCGGCCTGTTGTTTGCTAAATTTCCCCACTGAACTCATTGTTAATCTGCTTTATCAAAACGTGCCTGGATCTCCTGGTATATTTTAATACTGAACCTCGGTAGATTAAATGAAAGTGTTACCGTGAATTGATTTAATGCAGAGGAGGGATTCACATGCGGATGAATGTTGGTCTGCAGATATCTGGGTACACCGTAGAAAAATGAAGCAAATAAAAGACAATTAAAGTCTGTTCTGGGTATTTTTACTGAGGTTTGAATGAATTTTAGGTCGTGAGACTCACTGTCTTATGCACAGGAGTGAAGGATTACATCAAACAAAGATAATGGCCCTGAAATCATGGTCCCCGTACCAACGACTTAGGCCTTGGTAGAGGCCCCGCAAGTTCCGTGTTTCCGTCTGCGCTGTGTATGCACTGAATCCCCGGACTTGCAATCTATCAAGGTTTGCTACAGAATCGATAGAGAAAAGCTCTCTTTAAACCAGCCCATCAAAAACTCCCAGGGCAGGAACAACACGGGTTAGATACAGAGTGAAGCTCCCTCTACACTGTCCCATCAAACACTCCCATGGCAGGGACTGCACGGGTCAGATACAGAGTAAAGCTCCCTCTATGCTGTCCCATCAAACACTCCCAAGGCAGGTACAGCACGGGTTAGATATAGAGTAATGCTCCCTCTACACTGTCCCATCAAACACTCCCAAGGCAGGTACCGCACGGGTTAGATACAGACAAAAACCTCCCTCTACACTGTCCCATCAAACATTCCCAAGGCAGGTGCTGCACGGGTTAGATATATATAGTAATGCTCCCTCTACACTGTCCCATCAAACACTCCCAGGGCTATGGGGAGAGAACGTGGCAGTGGGGTTAGTTTGGGAATGATGCAGGGCTATGGGCGGAGACTGGGGCAGAGGGATTAGTTTGGAATTGATGCAGGGCTATGGGGGGAGAGCAGGGCAGTGGGGTTAGTTTGGGATCAAGACAGAGCTATGGGGGGAAAGCGAGGCACTGGGATTAGTTTGGGATTGATACAGGGCTATGGGGAGAGAGCGGGGCAGTGGGATTAGATTGGGGATTGATACAGGGCTATGGGGAGTCAGCAGGGCCGTGGGATTAGTTTGGGGATTGATACAGGGTATGGAGAGAGAGCGGGGCAGTGGGATTAGTTTGGGGATTGATACAGGGCTATGGGGAGAGAGCAGGGCAGTGGGATTAGTTTGGGGATTGATACAGGGCTATGGGGATAGAGCGGGGCAGTGGGATTAGTTTGGGATTGATACAGGGCTATGGGGAGAGAGCAGGGCAGTGGGATTAGTTTGGGATTGCTAAAGGGCTATGGGGAGAGAGCGGGGCAGTGGGATTAGTTTGGGATTGATACAGGGCTATGGGGAGAGAGCGGGGCAGTGGGATTAGTTTGGTGATTGATACAGGGCTATGGGGAGAAAGCGGGGCAGCGGGATTAGTTTGGGGATTGAAACAGGGCTATGGGGAGAGAGCGGGGCATTGGGATTAGTTTGGGATTGATACAGGACTATGGGGACAGAGTGGGGCAGTGGGATTAGTTTCGGGATTGATACAGGGCTATGGGGAGAAAGCGGGGCAGTGGGATTAGTTTGGGGATTGAAACAGGGCTATGGGGAGAGAGCGGGGCATTGGGATTAGTTTGGGATTGATACAGGACTATGGGGACAGAGTGGGGCTTTGGGATTAGTTTTGGATTGATACAGGGCTATCGGGAGTGAGCGGGGCACTGGGATTAGTTTGGGATTGATACAGGGCTATGGGGAGTGAGCGGGGCAGTGGGATTATTTTGCGGATTGATACAGGGCTATGGGGAGAGAGCGGGGCAGTGGGATTAGTTTGGGGATTGATACAGGGCAATGGGGAGACAGCGGGGCAGTTTGATTAGTTTGGGATTGATACAGGACTATCGGGAGTGAGCGCGGCACTGGGATTAGTTTGGGATTGATACAGGGCTATGGGGAGTGAGCGGGGCAGTGGGATTAGTTTGGGATTGATACAGAGCTATGGGGAGAGAGCGGGGCAGTGGGATTAGTTTGGGGATTAATACAGGGCTATGGGGAGAGAGCAGGGCAGTGGGATTAGTTTGGGGATTGATACAGGGCTATGGGGAGAGAGCGGGGCAGTGGGATTAGTTTGGGATTGATACAGGGCTATGGGGAGAGAGCGGGGCAGTGGGATTAGTTTGGGATTGATACAGGGCTATGGGGAGAGAGCAGGGCAGTGGAATTAGTTTGGGGATTGAAACAGGGCTATGGGGAGAGAGCGGGGCATTGGGATTAGTTTTGGATTGATACAGGGCTATCGGGAGTGAGCGGGGCACTGGGATTAGTTTGTGATTGATACAGGGCAATGGGGAGACAGCGGGGCAGTTTGATTAGTTTGGGATTGATACAGGACTATGGGGAGAGAGCGGGACAGTGGGATTAGCTTGGGGATTGATACAGGGCTATGGGGAGAGAGCGGGGCAGTGGGATTAGTTTGGGGATTGATACAGGGCTATGGGGAGTGAGCGGGGCAGTGGGAATAGTTTGCGATTGATACAGGGCTATCCGGAGCGAGCGGGGCAGTGGGATTAGTTTGGGATTTGATACAGGGCTATGGGGTGAGAGCGGGGCAGTGTGATTTGTTTGGGATTGATACAGGGCTATGGGGAGAGTGCAGGGCAGTGGGATTAGTTTGGGATTGATACAGAGCTATGGGGAGAGAGCGGGGCAGTGGGATTAGTTTGGGGATTGATACAGGGCTATGGGGAGAGAGCGGGGCAGTGTGATTAGTTTGGAATTGATACAGGGCAATCGGAAGAGAGCGGGGCAGTGGGATTCGTTTGGGGATTGATACAGGGCTATGGGGTGAGAGCAGGGCAGTCTGATTAGTTTGGGATTGATACAGGGTTATCGGGAGCGAGCGAGGCATTGGGAATAGTTTGGGATTGATACAGGGCTATCGGGAGAGATCGGGGCAGTGTGATTAGTTTGGGATTGATACAGGGCTATGGGGAGGGAGTGGGGCTTTGGGATTAGTTTAGGATTGATACAGGCCTATCGGGAGTGAGCGGGGCACTGGGATTAGTTTGGGATTGATACAGGGCTTTGGGGAGTGAGCGGGGCAGTGGGATTAGTTTGCGGATTGATACAGGGCTATGGGGAGTGAGCGGGGCAGTGGGATTAGTTTGGGATTGATACAGGGCTATAGGGAGAGAGCGGGGCAGTGGGAATAGTTTGGGATTGATACAGGGCTATGGGGAGAGAGCGGGGCAGTTGGATTAGTTTGGGATTGATAAACGGCTATGGGGAGAGAGCGGGGCAATGGGATTAGTTTTGGGGATTGATACAGGGCGATGGGGAGATAGCGGGGCAGTGTGATTAGTTTGGGATTGATGCAGGACTATGGGGAGAGAGCGGGGCAGTGGGATTAGTTTAGGATTGATGTAGGGCTATGGGGGGAGAGCGGGGCAGTGGGATTAGGTTGGGGACTGATACAGGGCTATGGGGAGAGAGCGAGGCAGTGGGATTAGGTTGGCGATTGATAAAGGGCTAACAGGAGAGAGCAGGGCAGTGGGATTAGTTTGGGACTGAGACAGAGGGTTGTCAAGTAGCTGTTCCCAGTCCACTTTGGACAGATCCTGCCTTATCATATTAAAATCGGCCTGTTGTTTGCTAAATTTCCCCACTGAACTCATTGTTAATCTGCTTTATCAAAACGTGCCTGGATCTCCTGGTATATTTTAATACTGAACCTCGGTAGATTAAATGAAAGTGTTACCGTGAATTGATTTAATGCAGAGGAGGGATTCACATGCGGATGAATGTTGGTCTGCAGATATCTGGGTACACCGTAGAAAAATGAAGCAAATAAAAGACAATTAAAGTCTGTTCTGGGTATTTTTACTGAGGTTTGAATGAATTTTAGGCCGTGAGACTCACTGTCTTATGCACAGGAGTGAAGGATTACATCAAACAAAGATAATGGCCCTGAAATCATGGTCCCCGTACCAACGACTTAGGCCTTGGTAGAGGCCCCGCAAGTTCCGTGTTTCCGTCTGCGCTGTGTATGCACTGAATCCCCGGACTTGCAATCTATCAAGGTTTGCTGCAGAATCGATAGAGAAAAGCTCTCTTTAAACCAGCCCATCAAAAACTCCCAGGGCAGGAACAACACGGGTTAGATACAGAGTGAAGCTCCCTCTACACTGTCCCATCAAACACTCCCATGGCAGGGACTGCACGGGTCAGATACAGAGTAAAGCTCCCTCTATGCTGTCCCATCAAACACTCCCAAGGCAGGTACAGCACGGGTTAGATATAGAGTAATGCTCCCTCTACACTGTCCCATCAAACACTCCCAAGGCAGGTACCGCACGGGTTAGATACAGACAAAAACCTCCCTCTACACTGTCCCATCAAACATTCCCAAGGCAGGTGCTGCACGGGTTAGATATATATAGTAATGCTCCCTCTACACTGTCCCATCAAACACTCCCAGGGCTATGGGGAGAGAACGTGGCAGTGGGGTTAGTTTGGGAATGATGCAGGGCTATGGGCGGAGACTGGGGCAGAGGGATTAGTTTGGAATTGATGCAGGGCTATGGGGGGAGAGCAGGGCAGTGGGGTTAGTTTGGGATCAAGACAGAGCTATGGGGGGAAAGCGAGGCACTGGGATTAGTTTGGGATTGATACAGGGCTATGGGGAGAGAGCGGGGCAGTGGGATTAGATTGGGGATTGATACAGGGCTATGGGGAGTCAGCAGGGCCGTGGGATTAGTTTGGGGATTGATACAGGGTATGGAGAGAGAGCGGGGCAGTGGGATTAGTTTGGGGATTGATACAGGGCTATGGGGAGAGAGCAGGGCAGTGGGATTAGTTTGGGGATTGATACAGGGCTATGGGGATAGAGCGGGGCAGTGGGATTAGTTTGGGATTGATACAGGGCTATGGGGAGAGAGCAGGGCAGTGGGATTAGTTTGGGATTGCTAAAGGGCTATGGGGAGAGAGCGGGGCAGTGGGATTAGTTTGGGATTGATACAGGGCTATGGGGAGAGAGCGGGGCAGTGGGATTAGTTTGGGGATTGAAACAGGGCTATGGGGAGAGAGCGGGGCATTGGGATTAGTTTGGGATTGATACAGGACTATGGGGAGAGAGTGGGGCTTTGGGATTAGTTTTGGATTCATACAGGGCTATCGGGAGTGAGCGGGGCACTGGGATTAGTTTGGGATTGATACAGGGCTATGGGGAGTGAGCGGGGCAGCGGGATTAGTTTGCGATTGATACAGGGCTATGGGGAGAGAGCGGGGCAGTGGGATTAGTTTGGGGATTGATACAGGGCTATGGGGAGAGAGCGAGGCATTGGGAATAGTTTGGGATTGATACAGGGCTATCGGGAGAGATCGGGGCAGTGTGATTAGTTTGGGATTGATACAGGGCTATGGGGTTTTGTATATTCCACATGTCCTGTGCTTGAAGTCTCTGACATTGGCCAGACATTGTTTTAGCATTTCATTGTCTTGGGCTGTTTACTATGAACATCTTTACCTGTTTCTGATCTACACAGGATGCAACTGATCAGAAAAACCTCCATTCAACAATGCGAATTCCTGTCTCTGCAAAGACATCATGCTGTTCCACAATGCAGGAATGTCGCAAACAGCTTTTGATAGCTGAGATCAACTTTAACCATTCAAACCTTTCAGGTAAAGAAGCTTCTAGATTCCGAGCCACAAATTGAATCGTTTAAGACAGAAAGAATGTCACAGAAATGTGATTTATTGCTGTTATTTTACAATTTACAAATATACACACAATTTGTGTCACTGAATTATGAACAAAAAGCAGGCAAAGCTATGACTTAACAGAAATAAACACTTGTTTTTCTTCCTGGACAGCAAAACCAGTCAGACTGACTTGCAAATGTTTACTGATATGTTGACGTAAAGATTTATAATTGACCAATTTCGCTTCTAATGTTTTTCTCTCAAACATTCTCCACAATATTAATCCCTGCTCTTGTCACAAGGAGTGTTGAATTATTTTAGGTACTTTGCAATTAAAAGCAGGAAACAAACTTCATTATACTCACAAATTTTAATCTCCTATTTCAAACATTCAAACCAAATCGAATTGTACGTTATCACTTTAATCAATGTATTTTCTGTGTCTCTCTCAATAAACAAAGAGTGGTTTCTTCTAAAGTAGCTTCCTGCAATTTTTATACATCATTACATAACTCTTGCTTCAATTAACACTCCACTAAATGTTTAAGAGGAAATCTATATTTACGTTATTCCTGCGACTTGTTAGGACTATCGAACGACAGACATTATAAAATGGTTTGTGTTTTTCCCCTTTCTTGGTTCTCTTCCTAAATGTCTTAATGGTATATTTTTAAAAAGTCATTAAAAAGTAATCTGTAACTCCTACAAATCCTCCCCTACCTTCCCCCTCCTCAACACCATGGTTGCAAGTTTGTGTAAAGCTACTCACTTCAGTCAATCACTCAAAATCAAATCTTGAGATATTTCAATTTGAAAACATTTTAACCATTTCAGAGCACTTTAAAAGCGTTTGGACTTCAAGACCTGGTTGAAACTTGTTTAGGTGAGGGGGAAATTGGCTTTTGCTTCAGTCTCTTCCAAAATCATGTTCGAAACTTAGGGGGAAAAAGTGTTTTTTACACTCATTTTTGGTGAAAAGTTCATTAAAAATCGTTAAATTCTTTCAAGTCTCACTGCAGCATTGACAGAAGAAGTTGCTCCAAGTTTCTCCTTCCCCCTTCAATGCTGTCGTTAAACATCCGACAAAATAAAGTCTAATTCCAAACGGAGCTCCAATCAGAAAGTGAATAAAGTGGTTAAACTTCCTAAGAAGGCGGCGAGGTTATCTATCCCCAGCCTTGGCGATGAGCTGGGATCAGTTTTTGGAGATGTTGTTTCCTCTTTTTCTGTTGCCGTTCCCTCCGTCTCTAAGACTCTGAGGTACAAACGGGGGCACAAACTATTTCCCTTTCTCGCAACATGATTTAAATAACCCTGGCTGATTTCCCTCTCTCTCTAACCCAGGGGTCACTGGACAATGATCAGGAGCAGGAACCCTGGCTGATTTTCCCCTCTCTCTAACCCAGGGGTCACTGGGCAGTGATCAGGAGCAGGAACCCTGCCTGATTTCCCCTCTCTCTAACCCAGGGATCACTGGACAGAGATCAGGAGCACGAACCCTGGCTCATTTCCCCTCTCTCTAACCCACGGGTCACTGGACAATGATCAGGAGCATGAACCCTGGATGGTTCCCCCTCTCTCTAGGTCACTGGATAGTGATCAGGAGCTGGAACCCTGGCTGATTTCCCTCTCTCTCTAACCCAGGGGTCACTGGACAATGATCAGGAGCAGGAACCCTGGCTGATTTCCCCTCTCTCTAACCCAGGGGTCACTGGATAGTGATCAGGAGCATGAACCCTGTCTGATTTCCCCTCTCTCTCTAACCCAGGTGTCACTCGACTGTGATCAGGAGCAGGAACCCAGGCTGATTTCCTCTCTCTAACCCAGGGGTCACTGGACAGTGATCAGGAGCAGGAACCCTGGCTGATTTCCCCTCTCTCTCTAAACCAGGGGTCACTGGGCAGTGATCAGGAGCAGGAACCCAGGCTGATTTCCACTCTCTCTAACCCAGGGGTCACTGGACAGTAATCAGGAGCATGAATCCTGGCTGATTTCCCCTCTCTCTCTAACCCAGAGGTCACTGGGCAGTGATCAGGAGCAGGAACCCTGGCTGATTTCCCCTCTCTCTAACCGAGGGGTCAATGGACTGTGATCAGGAGCAGGAACCCTGGCTGATTTCCCCTCGCTCTCTAACCCAGGGGTCACTGGACAGTGATCAGGAGCAGGAACCCTGGCTGGTTCCCCCTCTCTCTAAACCAGGGGTCACTGGACTGTGATCAGGAGCAGGAACCCTAGCTGATTTCCCCTCTCTCTCTAACCCAGGGTTCACTGGACTGTAATCAGGAGCTGGAACCCGGGCTCATTTCCCCTCTTTCTAACCCAGGAGTCACTGGACAGTGATCAGGAGCACGAACCCTGGCTGATTTCCCTCTCTCTCTCATCCAGGTGTCACTGGACTGTGATCAGGAGCATGAATCCTGGCTGAATTCCCTCTCACTCTAACCCAGGGGTCACTGGGCAGTGATCAGGAGCATGAACCCTGGCTGATATCCCTCTCTCTCTAACCCAGGGGTCACTGGTCAGTGATCAGCAGCAGGAACCCTGGCTGATTTCCTCCTCTCTCTAACTCAGGGGTCACTGGATAGTGATCAGGAGCAGGAACCCTGGCTGATTTCCCCTCTCTCTCTAACCCAGGGGTCACTGGATAGTGATCAGGAGCAGGAACCCTGGCTGATTTCCTCCTCTCTCTGACTCAGGGGTCACTGGATAGTGATCAGGAGCAGGAACCCTGGCTGATTTCCTCCTCTCTCTAACTCGGGGGTCACTGGATAGTGATCAGGAGCAGGAACCCTAGCTGATGTCCCCTCTCTCTCTAACCCAGGGGTCACTGGACTGTGATCAGGAGCAGGAACCCTGGCTGATTTCACCTCTCTCTCTAACCCAGGGGTCACTGGGCTGTGATCAGGAGCAGGAACCCTGGCTGATTTCCCCTCTCTCTAACCCAGGGGTCACTGGGCAGTGATCAGGAGCATGAATCCTGGCTGATTTCCCTCTCTCTCTAACCCAGGGGTCACTGGGCAGTGATCAGGAGCAGCAACCAGGGCTGATTTCCCCTCTCTCTAACCCAGGGGTCACTGGATAGTGATCAGGAGCATGAACTCTGGCTGATTTCCCTCTCTCTCTAACACTGGGGTCACTGGGCAGTGATCAGGAGCAGGAACCCAGGCTGACTTCACTTCTCTCTAACCAGGCGTCACTGGATAGTGTTCAGGAGCAGGCACCCTGGCTGATTTCCTCCTCTCTCTAACTCAGGGCTCACTGGATAGTGATCAGGAGCAGGAACCCTGGCTGATTTCCCCTCTCTCTCTAACCCAGAGGTCACTGGGCAGTGATCAGGAGCAGGAACCCTGGCTGATTTCCACTCTCTCTAACCGAGGGGTCACTGGACTGTGATCAGGAGCAGGAACCCTGGCTGATTTCCCCTCTCTCTCTAACCCAGGGTTCACTGGACTGTAATCAGGAGCAGGAACCCTGGCTGCTTTCACCTCTCTCTCTAACCCAAGGGTCATTGGACAGTGATCAGGAGCACGAACCCTGGCTGATTTCCCCTCTCTCTAACCCAGGGGTCACTGGACTGTGATCAGGAGCAGGAACCCTGGCTGATTTCCCCTCTCTCTCTAACCCAGGGGTCACTGGACAGTGATCAGGAGCAGGAACCCTGGCTGATTTCCCCTCTCTCTCTAACCCAGGGGTCACTGGACAGTGATCAGGAGCAGGAACCCTGGCTGGTTCCCCCTCTCTCTAACTCAGGGGTCACTGGATAGTGATCTGGAGCTGGAACCCGGGCTGGTTTCCCCTCTCTCTCTAACCCAGGGGTTACTGGACAATGATCAGGAGCAGGAACCCTCGCTGATTTCCCTCTCTCTCTAACCAGGGGTCACTGGATAGTGATCAGGAGCATGAACCCTGGCTGATTTCACCTGTCTCTCTAACCCAGGGGTCACTGGACAATGATCAGGAGCAGGAAC
Source organism: Somniosus microcephalus (assembly GCF_052327205.1). NCBI lineage: Eukaryota > Metazoa > Chordata > Chondrichthyes > Squaliformes > Somniosidae > Somniosus > Somniosus microcephalus. The sequence continues at coordinate 24,054 of NW_028225810.1, read as the reverse complement.
CCTGGCTGATTTCCCCTCTCTCTCTAACCCAGGGGTCACTGGACAGTGATCAGGAGCAGGAACCCTGGCTGGTTCCCCCTCTCTCTAACCCAGGGGTCACTGGACTGTAATCAGGAGCAGGAACCCTGGCTGATTTCCCCTCTCTCTAACCCAGGGTTCACTGGACTGTAATCAGGAGCTGGAACCCGGGCTGATTTCCCCTCTCTCTAACCCAGGAGTCACTGGATAGTGATCAGGAGCACGAACCCTGGCTGATTTCCCTCTCTCTCTCACCCAGGTGTCACTGGACTGTGATCAGGAGCAGGAACCCTGGCTGATTTCCCTCTCTCTCTATCCCAGGGGTCACTGGACTGTGATCAGGAGCAGGAACCCCAGCTGATTTCACCTCTCTCTAACTCAGGGGTCACTGGGCAGTGATCAGGAGCAGGAACCCTGGCTGATTTCCCTCTCTCTCTCACCCAGGTGTCACTGGACTGTGATCAGGAGCAGGAACCCTGGCTGATTTCCCTCTCTCTCTAACCCAGGGGTCACTGGGCAGTGATCAGGAGCATGAACCCTGGCTGATTTCCCTCTCTCTCTAACCCAGGAGTCACTGGACTGTGATCAGGAGCAGGAACCCTGGCTGATTTCCCTCTCTCTCTATCCCAGGGGTCACTGGACTGTGATCAGGAGCAGGAACCCCGGCTGATTTCCTCTCTCTCTAACTCAGGGGTCACTGGGCAGTGATCAGCAGCAGGAACCCAGGCTGATTGCCCTCTCTCTCTAACCCAGGGGTCACTGGGCAGTGATCAGGAGCAGGAACCCTGGCTGATTTCCCCTCTCTCTAACCCAGGGGTCACTGGGCAGTGATCAGGAGCAGGAACCCTGGCTGATTTCCCCTCTCTCTAACCCAGGGGTCACTGGACAGTGATCAGGAGCAGGAACCCTGGCTGAATTCCCCTCTCTCTCTAACCCAGGGGTCACTGGGCAGTGATCAGGAGCATGAACCCTGGCTGATATCCCTCTCTCTCTAACCCAGGGGTCACTGGTCAGTGATCAGGAGCAGGAACCCTGGCTGATTTCCTCCTCTCTCTAACTCAGGGGTCACTGGATACTGATCAGGAGCAGGAACCCTAGCTGATTTCCCCTCTCTCTCTAACCCAGGGGTCACTGGACTGTGATCAGGAGCAGGAACCCTGGCTGATTTCACCTCTCTCTCTAACCCAGGGGTCACTGGGCTGTGATCAGGAGCAGGAACCCTGGCTGATTTCCCCTCTCTCTAACCCAGGGGTCACTGGGCAGTGATCAGGAGCATGAATCCTGGCTGATTTCCCTCTCTCTCTAACCCAGGGGTCACTGGGCAGTGATCAGGAGCAGGAACCCGGGCTGATTTCCCCTCTCTCTAACCCAGGGGTCACTGGATAGTGATCAGGAGCATGAACCCTGGCTGATTTCCCTCTCTCTCTAACCCAGGGGTCACTGGTCAGTGATCAGGAGCAGGAACCCAGGCTGATTTCCCTTCTCTCTAACCCAGGGGTCACTGGATAGTGATCAGGAGCAGGAACCCTGGCTGATTTCCTCCTCTCTCTAACTCAGGCGTCACTGGATAGTGATCAGGAGCAGGAACCCTAGCTGATTTCCCCTCTCTCTCTAACCCAGGGGTCACTGGACTGTGATCAGGAGCAGGAACCCTGGCTGATTTCACCTCTCTCTCTAACCCAGGGGTCACTGGGCTGTGATCAGGAGCAGGAACCCTGGCTGATTTCCCCTCTCTCTAACCCAGGGGTCACTGGGCAGTGATCAGGAGCATGAATCCTGGCTGATTTCCCTCTCTCTCTAACCCAGGGGTCACTGGGCAGTGATCAGGAGCAGGAACCCGGGCTGATTTCCCCTCTCTCTAAACCAGGGGTCACTGGATAGTGATCAGGAGCATGAACCCTGGCTGATTTCCCTCTCTCTCTAACCCATGGGTCACTGGGCAGTGATCAGGAGCAGGAACCCAGGCTGACTTCCCTTCTCTCTAACCAGGCGTCACTGGATAGTGTTCAGGAGCAGGAACCCTGGCTGATTTCCTCCTCTCTCTAACTCAGGGGTCACTGGATAGTGATCAGGAGCAGGTACCCTGCCTGATTTCCCCTCTCTCTCTAACCCAGAGGTCACTGGGCAGTGATCAGGAGCAGGATCCCTGGCTGATGTCCCCTCTCTCTAACCGAGGGGTAACTGGACTGTGATCAGGAGCAGGAACCCTGGCTGATTTCCCCTCTCTCTCTAACCCAGGGTTCACTGGACAGTGATCAGGAGCAGGAACCCTGGCTGCTTTCACCTCTCTCTCTAACCCAAGGGTCATTCGACAGTGATCAGGAGCACGAACCCTGGCTGATTTCCCCTCTCTCTCTAACCCAGGGGTCACTGGACAGTGATCAGGAGCAGGAACCCTGGCTGGTTCCCCCTCTCTCTAACTCGGGGGTCACTGGATAGTGATCAGGAGCTGGAACCCGGGCTGCTTTTCCCTCTCTCTACCCCAGGGGTTACTGGACAATGATCAGGAGCAGGAACCCTCGCTGATTTCCCTCTCTCTCTAACCAGGGGTCACTGGATAGTGATCAGGAGCATGAACCCTGGCTGATTTCACCTGTCTCTCTAACCCAGGGGTCACTGGACAATGATCAGGAGCAGGAACCCTGGCTGATTTCCCCTCTCTCTCTAACCCAGGGGTCACTGGACAGTGATCAGGAGCAGGAACCCTGGCTGGTTCCCCCTCTCTCTAACCCAGGGGTCACTGGACTGGAATCGGGAGCAGGAACCCTGGCTGATTTCCCCTCTCTCTAACCCAGGGTTCACTGGACTGTAATCAGGAGCTGGAACCCGGGCTGATTTCCCCTCTCTCTAAACCAGGAGTCACGGGACAGTGATCAGGAGCACGAACCCTGGCTGATTTCCCTCTCTCTCTCACCCAGGTGTCACTGGACTGTGATCAGGAGCAGGAACCCTGGCTGATTTCCCTCTCTCTCTATCCCAGGGGTCACTGGACTGTGATCAGGAGCAGGAACCCCGGCTGATTTCCTCTCTCTCTAACTCAGGGGTCACTGGGCAGTGATCAGCAGCAGGAACCCTGGCTGATTTCACCTCTCTCTCTAACCCAGGGTTCACTGGACTGTGATCAGGAGCAGGAACCCTGGCTGATTTCCCCTCTCTCTAACCCAGGGGTCACTGGGCAGTGATCAGGAGCAGGAACCCAGGCTGATTTCCCCTCTCTCTAACCCAGGGGTCACTGGGCAGTGATCAGGAGCAGAAACCCTGGTTGATTTCCCCTCTCTAACCCAGGGGTCACTCGACAGTGATCAGGAGCAGGAACCCTGGCTGAATTCCCCTCTCTCTCTAACCCAGGGGTCACTGGGCAGTGATCAGGAGCAGGAACCCAGGCTGATTTCCACTCTCTCTAACCCAGGGGTCACTGGGCAGTGATCAGGAGCAGGAACCCTGGCTGATTTCCCTCTCTCTCTAACCCAGGGGTCACTGGGCAGTGATCAGGAGCAGAAACCCTGGCTGATTTCCCCTCTCTCTCACCCAGGGGTCACTGGACTGTGATCAGGAGCAGGAACCCTGGCTGATTTCCCTCTCTCTCTAACCCAGGGGTCACTGGGCAGTGATCAGGAGCAGGAACCCTGGCTGATTTCCCTCTCTCTCTAACCCAGGGGTCACTGGGCAGTGATCAGGAGCAGGAACCCAGGCTGATTTCCACTCTCTCTAACCCAGGGTTCACTGGGCAGTGATCAGGAGCAGGAACCCTGGCTGATTTCCCTCTCTCTCCAACCCAGGGGTCACTGGGCAGTGATCAGGAGCAGGAACCCTGGCTGATTTCCCTCTCTCTCTCACCCAGGGGTCACTGGGCAGTGATCAGGAGCAGAAACCCTGGCTGATTTCCCCTCTCTCTAACCCAGGGGTCACTGGATAGTGATCAGGAGCAGAAACCCTGGCTGATTTCCTCTCTCTCTAACCCAGGGGTCACTGGGCAGTGATCAGGAGCAGGAACCCTGGCTGATTTCCCCTCTCTCTCTAACCCAGGTGTCACTGGACCGTGATCAGGAGCAGGAACCCTGGCTGATTTCCCTCTCTCTCTAACCCAGGGGTCACTGGACAGTGATCAGGAGCAGGAACCCTGGCTGATTTCCCCTCTCTCTCACCCAGGTGTCACTGGACTGTGATCAGGAGCAGGAACCCTGGCTGATTTCCCTCTCTCTCTAACCCAGGGGTCACTGGGCAGTGATCAGGAGCAGAAACCCTGGCTGATTTCCCCTCTCTCTCTAACCCAGGGGTCACTGGACTGTGATCAGGAGCAGGAACCCTGGCTGATTTCCCTCTCTCTCTATCCCAGGGGTCACTGGACTGTGATCAGGAGCAGGAACCCCGGCTGATTTCCTCTCTCTCTAACTCAGGGGTCACTGGGCAGTGATCAGCAGCAGGAACCCTGGCTGAATTCCCCTCTCTCTCTAACCCAGGGGTCACTGGGCAGTGATCAGGAGCAGGAACCCTGGCTGATTTCCACTCTCTCTAACCCAGGGTTCACTGGGCAGTGATCAGGAGCAGGGACCCTGGCTGATTTCCCTCTCTCTCTAACCCAGCGGTCACTGGGCAGTGATCAGGAGCAGGAACCCTGGCTGATTTCCCTCTCTCTCTAACCCAGGGGTCACTGGGCAGTGATCAGGAGCAGAAACCCTGGCTGATTTCCCCTCTCTCTAACCCAGGGGTCACTGGATAGTGATCAGGAGCAGAAACCCTGGCTGATTTCCTCTCTCTCTAACCCAGGGGTCACTGGGCAGTGATCAGGAGCAGGAACCCTGGCTGATTTCCCCTCTCTCTCTAACCCAGGTGTCACTGGACTGTGATCAGGAGCAGGAACCCTGGCTGATTTCCCCTCTCTCTCTAAATCAGGGGTCACTGGGCAGTGATCAGGAGCAGGAACCCTGGCTGATTTCCCTCTCTCTAACCCAGGGGTCACTGGACACTGATCAGGAGCATGAATCCTGGCTGATTTCCCCTCTCTCTCTAACCCAGAGGTCACTGGGCAGTGATCAGGAGCAGGAACCCTGGCTGATTTCCCCTCTCTCTAACCGAGGGGTCACTGGACTGTGATCAGGAGCAGGAACCCTGGCTGATTTCCCCTCTCTCTCTCACCCAGGGTTCACTGGACTGTAATCAGGAGCAGGAACCCTGGCTGATTTCCCATCTCTCTCTAACCCAAGGGTCATTGGACAGTGATCAGGAGCACGAACCCTGGCTGATTTCCCCTCTCTCTAACCCAGGGGTCACTGGACTGTGATCAGGAGCAGGAACCCTGGCTGATTTCCCCTCTCTCTCTAACCCAGGGCTCACTGCACAGTGATCAGGAGCACGAACCCTGGCTGATTTCCCTCTCTCTCTCACCCAGGTGTCACTGGACTGTGATCAGGAGCATGAATCCTGGCTGAATTCCCTCTCACTCTAACCCAGGGGTCACTGGGCAGTGATCAGGAGCATGAACCCTGGCTGATTTCCCTTCTCTCTAACCCAGGGGTCATTGGGCAGTGATCAGGAGCAGGTACCCTGGCTGATTTCCCCTCTCTCTCTAACCCAGGGGTCACTGGTCAGTGATCAGGAGCAGGAACCCAGGCTGATTTCCCTTCTCTCTAACCCAGGGGTCACTGGATAGTGATCAGGAGCAGGAACCCTGGCTGATTTCCTCCTCTCTCTAACTCAGGGGTCACTGGATAGTGATCAGGAGCAGGAACCCTGGCTGATTTCACCTCTCTCTCTAACCCAGGGGTCACTGGGCTGTGATCAGGAGCAGGAACCCTGGCTGGTTTCCCCTCTCTCTAACCCAAGGGTCACTGGGCAGTGATCAGGAGCATGAATCCTGGCTGATTTCCCTCTCTCTCTAACCCAGGGGTCACTGGGCAGTGATCAGGAGCAGGAACCCGGGCTGATTTCCCCTCTCTCTAACCCAGGGGTCACTGGATAGTGATCAGGAGCATGAACCCTGGCTGATTTCCCTCTCTCTCTAGCCCAGGGGTCACTGGGCAGTGATCAGGAGCAGGAACCCAGGCTGACTTCCCTTCTCTCTAACCAGGCGTCACTGGATAGTGTTCAGGAGCAGGAACCCTGGCTGATTTCCCCTCTCTCTCTAACTCAGGGGTCACTGGATAGTGATCAGGAGCTGGAACCCGGGCTGGTTTCCCCTCTCTCTAACCCAGGGGTTACTGGACAGTGATCAGGAGCAGGAACCCTGGCTGATTTCCCTCTCTCTCTAACCAGGGGTCACTGGATAGTGATCAGGAGCATGAACCCTGGCTGATTTCCCCTCTCTCTCTAACCCAGGGGTCACTGGACAGTGATCAGGAGCAGGAACCCTGGCTGATTTCCCCTCTCTCTAACCCAGGGTTCACTGGACTGTAATCAGGAGCTGGAACCCGGGCTGATTTCCCCTCTCTCTAACCCAGGAGTCACTGGACAGTGATCAGGAGCACGAACCCTGGCTGATTTCCCTCTCTCTCTCACCCAGGTGTCACTGGACAGTGATCAGGAGCAGGAACCCTGGCTGATTTCCCCTCTCTCTAACCCAGGGTTCACTGGACTGTAATCAGGAGCTGGAACCCGGGCTGATTTCCCCTCTCTCTAACCCAGGAGTCACTGGACAGTGATCAGGAGCACGAACCCTGGCTGATTTCCCTCTCTCTCTAACCAGGGGTCACTGGATAGTGATCAGGAGCATGAACCCTGGCTGATTTCCCCTCTCTCTCTAACCCAGGGGTCACTGGACAGTGATCAGGAGCAGGAACCCTGGCTGATTTCCCCTCTCTCTAACCCAGGGTTCACTGGACTGTAATCAGGAGCTGGAACCCGGGCTGATTTCCCCTCTCTCTAACCCAGGAGTCACTGGACAGTGATCAGGAGCACGAACCCTGGCTGATTTCCCTCTCTCTCTCACCCAGGTGTCACTGGGCAGTGATCAGGAGCAGGAACCCTGGCTGATTTCCCTCTCTCTCTAACTCAGGGGTCACTGGGCAGTGATCAGGAGCAGGAATCCTGGCTGATTTCCCCTCTCTCTAACCCAGGGATCACTGGATAGTGATCAGGAGCATGAACCCTGGCTGATTTCCCCTCTCTCTAACCCAGGTGTCACTGGACAGTGATCAGGAGCAGGAACCCTGGCTGATTTCCCTCTCTCTCTATCCCAGGGGTCACTGGACTGTGATCAGGAGCAGGAACCCCGGTTGATTTCCTCTCTCTCTAACTCAGGGGTCACTGGGCAGTGAGCAGCAGCAGGAACCCAGGCTGATTGCCCTCTCTCTCTAACCCAGGGTTCACTGGACTGTGATCAGGAGCAGGAACCCTGGCTGATTTCCCCTCTCTCTAACCCAGGGGTCACTGGGCAGTGATCAGGAGCAGGAACCCTGGCTGATTTCCCCTCTCTCTAACCCAGGGGTCACTGGGCAGTGATCAGGAGCAGAAACCCTGGCTGATTTCCCCTCTCTAACCCAGGGGTCACTGGACAGTGATCAGGAGCAGGAACCCTGGCTGAATTCCCCTCTCTCTCTAACCCAGGGGTCACTGGGCAGTGATCAGGAGCAGGAACCCAGGCTGATTTCCACTCTCTCTAACCCAGGGTTCACTGGGCAGTGATCAGGAGCAGGAACCCTGGCTGATTTCCCTCTCTCTCTAACCCAGGGGTCACTGGGCAGTGATCAGGAGCAGGAACCCTGGCTGATTTCCCCTCTCTCTAACCCAGGGGTCACTGGATAGTGATCAGGAGCATGAACCCTGGCTGATTTCCACTCTCTCTAACACAGGGGTCACTGGATAGTGATCAGGAGCAGGAACCCTGGCTGATTTCCCCTCTCTCTCTAACACAGGTGTCACTGGACTGTGATAAGGAGCAGGAACCCTGGCTGATTTCTCCTCTCTCTAACCCAGGGGTCACTGGACAGTGATCAGGAGCATGAATCCTGGCTGATTTCCCCTCTCTCTCTCACCCAGAGGTCACTGGGCAGTGATCAGGAGCAGGAACCCTGGCTGATTTCCCCTCTCTCTCTAACCCAGGGTTCACTGGACTGTAATCAGGAGCAGGAACCCTGGCTGATTTCCCCTCTCTCTCTAACCCAGGGTTCACTGGACTGTAATCAGGAGCAGGAACCCTGGCTGATTTCCCCTCTCTCTCTAACCCAGGGGTCACTGCACAGTGATCAGGAGCAGGAACCCTGGCTGATTTCCCTCTCTCTCTCACCCAGGTGTCACTGGACTGTGATCAGGAGCATGAATCCTGGCTGAATTCCCTCTCACTCTAACCCAGGGGTCACTGTTCAGTGATCAGGAGCAGGAACCCAGGCTGATTTCCCTTCTCTCTAACCCAGGGGTCACTGGATAGTGATCAGGAGCAGGAACCCTGGCTGATTTCCTCCTCTCTCTAACTCAGGGGTCACTGGATAGTGATCAGGAGCAGGAACCCTAGCTGATTTCCCCTCTCTCTCTAACCCAGGGGTCACTGGACTGTGATCAGGAGCAGGAACCCTGGCTGATTTCACCTCTCTCTCTAACCCAGGCGTCACTGGGCTGTGATCAGGAGCAGGAACCCTGGCTGATTTCCCCTCTCTCTAACCCAGGGGTCACTGGGCAGTGATCAGGAGCATGAATCCTGGCTGATTTCCCTCTCTCTCTAACCCAGGGGTCACTGGGCAGTGATCAGGAGCAGGAACCCGGGCTGATTTCCCCTCTCTCTAACCCAGGGGTCACTGGATAGTGATCAGTAGCATGAACCCTGGCTGATTTCCCTCTCTCTCTAACCCAGGGGTCACTGGGCAGTCATCAGGAGCAGGAACCCAGGCTGACTTCCCTTCTCTCTAACCAGGCGTCACTGGATAATGTTCAGGAGCAGGAACCCTGGCTGATTTCCTCCTCTCTCTAACTCAGGGGTCACTGGATAGTGATCAGGAGCAGGAACCCTGGCTGATTTCCCCTCTCTCTCTAACCCAGAGGTCACTGGGCAGTGATCAGGAGCAGGAACCCTGGCTGATTTCCCCTCTCTCTCTAACCCAGGGTTCACTGGACTGTAATCAGGAGCAGGAACCCTGGCTGCTTTCACCTCTCTCTCTAACCCAGGGGTCACTGGACAGTGATCAGGAGCAGGAACCCTGGCTGATTTCCCCTCTCTCTCTAACCCAGGGGTCACTGGACAGTGATCAGGAGCAGGAACCCTGGCTGGTTCCCCCTCTCTCTAACTCATGGGTCACTGGATAGTGATCAGGAGCTGGAACCCGGGCTGGTTTCCCCTGTCTCTCTAACCCAGGGGTCACTGGACAATGATCAGGAGCAGGAACCCTGGCTGATTTCCCCTCTCTCTAACCCAGGAGTCACTGGACAGTGATCAGGAGCAGGAACCCTGGATGGTTCCCCCTCTCCCTAACCCAGGGGTCACTGGACTGTAATCAGGAGCAGGAACCCTGGCTGATTTCCCCTCTCTCTAACCCAGGGTTCACTGGACTGTAATCAGGAGCTGGAACCCGGGCTGATTGCCCCTCTCTCTAACCCAGGAGTCACTGGACAGTGATCAGGAGCACGAACCCTGGCTGATTTCCCTCTCTCTCTCACCCAGGTGTCACTGGACTGTGATCAGGAGCAGGAACCCTGGCTGATTTCCCTCTCTCTCTATCCCAGGGGTCACTGGACTGTGATCAGGAGCAGGAACCCCGGCTGATTTCCTCTCTCTCTAACTCAGGGGTCACTGGGCAGTGATCAGCAGCAGGAACCCAGGCTGATTGCTCTCTCTCTCTAAACCAGGGGTCACTGGACTGTGATCAGGAGCAGGAACCCTGGCTGATTTCCCCTCTCTCTAACCCAGGGGTCACTGGGCAGTGATCAGGAGCAGGAACCCTGGCTGATTTCCCCTCTCTCTAACCCAGTGGTCACTGGGCAGTGATCAGGAGCAGGAACCCGGGCTGATTTCCCCTCTCTAACCCAGGGGTCACTGGACAGTGATCAGGAGCAGAAACCCTGGCTGATTTCCCCTCTCTAACCCAGGGGTCACTGGACAGTGATCAGGAGCAGGAACCCTGGCTGAATTCCCCTCTCTCTCTAACCCAGGGGTCACTGGGCAGTGATCAGGAGCAGGAACCCAGGCTGATTTCCACTCTCTCTAACCCAGGGTTCACTGGGCAGTGATCAGGAGCAGGAACCCTGGCTGATTTCCCTCTCTCTCTAACTCAGGGGTCACTGGATAGTGATCAGGAGCTGGAACCCGGGCTGGTTTCCCCTCCCTCTAACCCAGGGGTCACTGGACAGTGATCAGGAGCAGGAACCCTGGCTGGTTCCCCCTCTCTCTAACCCAGGGTTCACTGGGCAGTGATCAGGAGCAGGAACCCAGGCTGATTTCCACTCTCTCTAACCCAGGGTTCACTGGGCAGTGATCAGGAGCAGGAACCCTGGCTGATTTCCCTCTCTCTCTAACTCAGGGGTCACTGGATAGTGATCAGGAGCAGGAACCCGGGCTGGTTTCCCCTCTCTCTAACCCAGGGTTCACTGGGCAGTGATCAGCAGCAGGAACCCAGGCTGATTGCTCTCTCTCTCTAAACCAGGGGTCACTGGACTGTGATCAGGAGCAGGAACCCTGGCTGATTTCCCCTCTCTCTAACCCAGGGGTCACTGGACAGTGATCAGGAGCAGGAACCCTGGCTGGTTCCCCCTCTCTCTAACCCAGGGGTCACTGGACTGTAATCAGGAGCAGGAACCCTGGCTGATTTCCCCTCTCTCTAACCCAGGGTTCACTGGACTGTAATCAGGAGCTGGAACCCGGGCTGATTTCCCCTCTCTCTAACCCAGGAGTCACTGGACAGTGATCAGGAGCACGAACCCTGGCTGATTTCCCTCTCTCTCTCACCCAGGTGTCACTGGACTGTGATCAGGAGCAGGAACCCTGGCTGATTTCCCCCTCTCTCTAACCCAGGGGTCACTGGACAGTGATCAGGAGCTGGAACCCGGGCTGATTTCCCCTCTCTCTAACCCAGGAGTCACTGGACAGTGATCAGGAGCACGAACCCTGGCTGATTTCCCTCTCTCTCTCACCCAGGTGTCACTGGACTGTGATCAGGAGCACGAACCCTGGCTGATTTCCCTCTCTCTCTATCCCAGGGGTCACTGGGCAGTGATCAGGAGCACGAACCCTGGCTGATTTCCCTCTCTCTCTCACCCAGGTGTCACTGGACTGTGATCAGGAGCAGGAACCCTGGCTGATTTCCCTCTCTCTCTATCCCAGGGGTCACTGGACAGTGATCAGGAGCAGGAACCCTGGCTGATTTCCCCCTCTCTCTAACCCAGGGGTCACTGGACAGTGATCAGGAGCAGGAACCCTGGCTGATTTCCCTCTCTCTCTATCCCAGGGGTCACTGGACTGTGATCAGGAGCAGGAACCCCAGCTGATTTCCTCTCTCTCTAACTCAGGGGTCACTGGGCAGTGATCAGGAGCAGGAACCCTGGCTGATTTCCCCTCTCTCTAACCCAGGGGTCACTGGGCAGTGATCAGGAGCAGAAACCCTGGCTGATTTCCCCTCTCTAACCCAGGGGTCACTGGACAGTGATCAGGAGCAGGAACCCTGGCTGAATTCCCCTCTCTCTCTAACCCAGGGGTCACTGGGCAGTGATCAGGAGCAGGAACCCAGGCTGATTTCCACTCTCTCTAACCCAGGGTTCACTGGGCAGTGATCAGGAGCAGGAACCCTGGCTGATTTCCCTCTCTCTCTAACCCAGGGGTCACTGGGCATTGATCAGGAGCAGGAATCCTGGCTGATTTCCCCTCTCTCTAACCCAGGGGTCAGTGGATAGTGATCAGGAGCATGAACCCTGGCTGATTTCCCCTCTCTCTAACCCAGGGGTCACTGGACTGTGATCAGGAGCATGAGCCCTGGCTGATTTCCCTCTCTCTCTAACTCAGGGTTCACTGTGCAGTGATCAGGAGCATGAACCCTGGCTGATTTCCCTCTCTCTCTAACCCAGGGGTCAATGGGCAGTGATCAGGAGCAGGAACCCTGGCTGATTTCCCTCTCTCTCTAACCCAGGGGTCAATGGGCAGTGATCAGGAGCAGGAACCCTGGCTGATTTCCCCTCTCTCTAACCCAGGGATCTCTGGATAGTGATCAGGAGCATGAACCCTGGCTGATTTCCCCTCTCTAACCCAGGAGTCACTGGACAGTGATCAGGAGCAGGAACCCTGGCTGATTTCCCCTCTCTCTAACCCAGGGGTCACTGGGCAGTGACCAGCAGCAGGAACCCTGGTTGATTTCCCCTCTCTCTAACCCAGGGATCTCTGGATAGTGATCAGGAGCATGAACCCTGGCTGATTTCCCCTCTCTCTCTAACCCAGGGGTCACTGGACTGTGATCAGGAGCAGGAACCCTGGCTGATTTCCCCTCTCTCTAACCCAGGAGTCACTGGACAGTGATCAGGAGCATGAACCCTGGCTGATTTCCCCTCTCTCTCTAACCCAGGGGTCACTGGACTGTGATCAGGAGCAGGAACCCAGGCTGATTTCCACTCTCTCAAACCAGGGTTCACTGGACAATGATCAGGAGCACGAACCCTGGCTGATTTCCCCTCTCTCTCTAACCCAGGTGTCACTCGACTGTGATCAGGAGCAGGAACCCTGGCTGATTTCCCCTCTCTCTAACCCAGGGGTCACTGGACTGTGATCAGGAGGAGGAACCCTGGCTGATTTCCCTCTCTCTCTAACCCAGGGGTCACTGGACAGTGATCAGGAGCAGGAACCCTGGCTGATTTCCCCTCTCTCTAACCCAGGGGTCACTGGGCAGTGATCAGGAGCAGGAACCCTGGCTGATTTCACCTCTCTCTCTAACCCAGGGGTCACTGGGCAGTGATCAGGAGCAGGAACCCTGGCTGATTTCACCTCTCTCTCTAACCCAGGGGTCACTGGACAGTGATCAGGAGCAGGACCCCTGGCTGATTTCCCTCTCTCTCTAACCCAGGGGTCACTGGGCAGTGATCAGGAGCAGGAACCCTGGCTGATTTCCCCTCTCTCTAACACAGGGGTCACTGGGCAGTGATCAGGAGCAGGAACCCTCGCTGATTTCCCCTCTCTCTAACCCAGGGGTCACTGGACAGCAATCAGGAGCAGGAACCCTGGCTGGTTCCCCCTCTCTCTAACCCAGGGGTCACTGGACTGTAATCAGGAGCAGGAACCCTGGCTGATTTCCCCTCTCTCTAACCCAGGGTTCACTGGACTGTAATCAGGAGCTGGAACCCGGGCTGATTTCCCCTCTCTCTAACCCAGGAGTCACTGGACAGTGATCAGGAGCACGAACCCTGGCTGATTTCCCTCTCTCTCTCACCCAGGTGTCACTGGACTGTGATCAGGAGCAGGAACCCTGGCTGATTTCCCCCTCTCTCTAACCCAGGGGTCACTGGACAGTGATCAGGAGCTGGAACCCGGGCTGATTTCCCCTCTCTCTAACCCAGGAGTCACTGGACAGTGATCAGGAGCACGAACCCTGGCTGATTTCCCTCTCTCTCTCACCCAGGTGTCACTGGACTGTGATCAGGAGCAGGAACCCTGGCTGATTTCCCTCTCTCTCTATCCCAGGGGTCACTGGACAGTGATCAGGAGCAGGAACCCTGGCTGATTTCCCTCTCTCTCTATCCCAGGGGTCACTGGACTGTGATCAGGAGCAGGAACCCCAGCTGATTTCCCCCTCTCTCTAACCCAGGGGTCACTGGACAGTGATCAGGAGCAGGAACCCTGGCTGATTTCCCCCTCTCTCTAACCCAGGGGTCACTGGACAGTGATCAGGAGCAGGAACCCTGGCTGATTTCCCTCTCTCTCTATCCCAGGGGTCACTGGACTGTGATCAGGAGCAGGAACCCCAGCTGATTTCCTCTCTCTCTAACTCAGGGGTCACTGGGCAGTGATCAGGAGCAGGAACCCTGGCTGATTTCCCCTCTCTCTAACCCAGGGGTCACTGGGCAGTGATCAGGAGCAGAAACCCTGGCTGATTTCCCCTCTCTAACCCAGGGGTCACTGGACAGTGATCAGGAGCAGGAACCCTGGCTGAATTCCCCTCTCTCTCTAACCCAGGGGTCACTGGGCAGTGATCAGGAGCAGGAACCCAGGCTGATTTCCACTCTCTCTAACCCAGGGTTCACTGGGCAGTGATCAGGAGCAGGAACCCTGGCTGATTTCCCTCTCTCTCTAACCCAGGGGTCACTGGGCATTGATCAGGAGCAGGAATCCTGGCTGATTTCCCCTCTCTCTAACCCAGGGGTCAGTGGATAGTGATCAGGAGCATGAACCCTGGCTGATTTCCCCTCTCTCTAACCCAGGGGTCACTGGACTGTGATCAGGAGCATGAGCCCTGGCTGATTTCCCTCTCTCTCTAACCCAGGGTTCACTGTGCAGTGATCAGGAGCATGAACCCTGGCTGATTTCCCTCTCTCTCTAACCCAGGGGTCACTGGACTGTGATCAGGAGCATGAACCCTGGCTGATTTCCCTCTCTCTCTAACCCAGGGGTCAATGGGCAGTGATCAGGAGCAGGAACCCTGGCTGATTTCCCTCTCTCTCTATCCCAGGGGTCAATGGGCAGTGATCAGGAGCAGGAACCCTGGCTGATTTCCCCTCTCTCTAACCCAGGGATCTCTGGATAGTGATCAGGAGCATGAACCCTGGCTGATTTCCCCTCTCTAACCCAGGAGTCACTGGACAGTGATCAGGAGCAGGAACCCTGGCTGATTTCCCCTCTCTCTAACCCAGGGGTCACTGGGCAGTGACCAGCAGCAGGAACCCTGGTTGATTTCCCCTCTCTCTAACCCAGGGATCTCTGGATAGTGATCAGGAGCATGAACCCTGGCTGATTTCCCCTCTCTCTATAACCCAGGGCTCACTGGACTGTGATCAGGAGCAGGAACCCTGGCTGATTTCCCCTCTCTCTAACCCAGGGATCTCTGGATAGTGATCAGGAGCAGGAACCCTGGCTGATTTCCCCTCTCTAACCCAGGAGTCACTGGACAGTGATCAGGAGCATGAACCCTGGCTGATTTCCCCTCTCTCTCTAACCCAGGGGTCACTGGACTGTGATCAGGAGCAGGAACCCTGGCTGATTTCCACTCTCTCAAACCAGGGTTCACTGGACAATGATCAGGAGCAGGAACCCTGGCTGATTTCCCCTCTCTCTCTAACCCAGGTGTCACTCGACTGTGATCAGGAGCAGGAACCCTGGCTGATTTCCCCTCTCTCTAACCCAGGGGTCACTGGACTGTGATCAGGAGGAGGAACCCTGGCTGATTTCCCTCTCTCTCTAACCCAGGGGTCACTGGACAGTGATCAGGAGCAGGAACCCTGGCTGATTTCCCCTCTCTCTAACCCAGGGGTCACTGGGCAGTGATCAGGAGCAGGAACCCTGGCTGATTTCACCTCTCTCTCTAACCCAGGGGTCACTGGACAGTGATCAGGAGCAGGAACCCTGGCTGATTTCCCTCTCTCTCTAACCCAGGGGTCACTGGGCAGTGATCAGGAGCAGGAACCCTGGCTGATTTCACCTCTCTCTCTAACCCAGGGGTCACTGGACAGTGATCAGGAGCAGGAACCCTGGCTGATTTCCCTCTCTCTCTAACCCAGGGGTCACTGGGCAGTGATCAGGAGCAGGAACCCTGGCTGATTTCCCCTCTCTCTAACACAGGGGTCACTGGGCAGTGATCAGGAGCAGGAACCCTCGCTGATTTCTCCTCTCTCTAACGCAGGGGTCAATGGACAGCAATCAGGAGCAGGAACCCTGGCTGATTCCCCCTCTCTCTAAGCCAGTTGTCATTGGGCAGTGATCAGGAGCAGGGACCCTGGCTGATTTCCCCTCTCTCTCTAACCCAGGGTTCACTGTGCAGTGATCAGGAGCAGGAACCCTGGCTGATTTCACCTCTCTCTCTAACCCAGGGGTCACTGGACAGTGATCAGGAGCAAGAACCCTGGCTGATTTCCCCTCTCTCTAACCCAGGGGTCACTGGACAATGATCAGGAGCAGGAACCCTGGCTGATTTCCCCTCTCTCTAACTCAGGGGTCACTGGACAGTGATCAGGAGCAGGAACCCTGGCTGATTTCCCCTCTCTCTAACCCAGGGGTCACTGGACAATGATCAGGAGCAGGAACCCTGGCTGAATTCCCCGCTCTCGAACCCAGTGGTCACTGGTCAGTGATCAGGAGCAGGAACCCTGGCTGATTTCCCTCTCTCTCTAACCCAGGAGTCACTGGGCAGTGATCAGGAGCAGGAACCCCGGCTGATTTCGCCCTCTCTCTAAACCAGGGGTCACTGGGCAGTGATCAGGAGCAGGAACCCTGGCTGATTTCCCCTCTTTCCAACCCAGGGGTCACTGGGCAGTGATCAGGAGCAGGAACCCTGGCTGATTTCCCCTCTTTCCAACCCAGTGGTCACTGGTCAGTGATCAGGAGCAGGAACCCTGGTTGATTTCCTCCTCTCTCTAACCCAGGAGTCACTGGGCAGTGATCAGGAGCAGGAACCCCGGCTGATTTCCCCCTCTCTCTAACCCAGGGGTCACTGGACAGTGATCAGGAGCAGGAACCCTGGCTGATTTCCCTCTCTCTCTAACCCAGGGGTCACTGGGCAGTGATCAGGAGCAGGAACCCTGGCTGATTTCCCCTCTCTCTAACCCAGGGGTCACTGGACCGCGATCAGGAGCAGGAACCCTGGCTGATTCCCCCTCTCTCTAAGCCAGTGGTCATTGGGCAGTGATCAGGAGCAGGTACCCTGGCTGATTTCCCCTCTCTCTCTAACCCAGGAGTCACTGGACTGTGATCAGGAGCAGGAACCCTGGCTGATTTCACCTCTCTCTCTAACCCAGGGGTCACTGGACAGTGATCAGGAGCAAGAACCCTGGCTGATTTCCCCTCTCTCTAACCCAGGGGTCACTGGACAATGATCAGGAGCAGGAACCCTGGCTGAATTCCCCGCTCTCTAACCCAGTGGTCACTGGTCAGTGATCAGGAGCAGGAACCCTGGCTGATTTCCTCCTCTCTCTAACCCAGGAGTCACTGGGCACTGATCAGGAGCAGGAACCCCGGCTGATTTCCCCCTCTCTCTAAACCAGGGGTCACTGGGCAGTGATCAGGAGCAGGAACCCTGGCTGATTTCCCCTCTTTCCAACCCAGGGGTGACTGGGCAGTGATCAGGAGCAGGAACCCTGGCTGATTTCCCCTCTCTCTAACCCAGGAGTCACTGGACAGTAATCAGGAGCAGGAACCCTGGCTGATTTCCCATCTCTCTCTAACCCATGGGTCACTGGACAGTGATCAGGAGCAGGAATCCTGGCTGATTTCCCATCTCTCTAACACAGAGATCACTGGATAGTGATCAGGAGCGGGATAAGCATGGGATTGATCCGGGGCAATGGGGAGTGAGCGTGGCAGTAGGATTAGTTTGTGATTGATACAGGGCTAGAGGAGAGAGCTGGGCAGTGGGATTAGTTTGGGATTGATACAGGGCTATGGGGAGAGAGGGTGCAGTGGGATTAGTTTGGATATAACACAGGGCTATGGGGTGAAAGCGGGGCAGTGGACTTACGTTGGGGATTGATACAGGGCTATGGGGAGAGAGCGGGGCAGTGGGATTTGTTTGGGATTGATACAGGGCTATGGGGAGAGAGCGGGGCAGTGGGATTTGTTTGGATATAACACAGGGCTATGGGGTGAAAGCAGGGCAGTGGACTTACGTTGGGGATTGATACAGGGCTATGGGGAGAGAGCGGGGCAGTGGGATTTGTTTGGGATTGATACAGGGCTATGGGGAGAAAGCGGGGCAGTGGGATTAATTTGGGGATTGATACAGGGCTATGGGGAGAAAGCGGGGCAGTGGGATTTGTTTGGATATAACACAGGGCTATGGGGAGAAAGCGGGCAGTGGCATTTGTTTGGCTATAACACAGGGCTATGGGGAGAAAGCGGGCAGTGGGCTTACGTTGGGGATTGATACAGGGCTATGGGGAGAGAGCAGGGCAGTGGAAATAGTTTGTGATTGATACAGGGCTATTTGGAGAAAGCAGGGCAGTGGGATTAGTTTGGGGATTGATACAGGGCTATGGGGTGAGAGCAGGGCAGTCTGATTAGTTTGGGATTGATACAGGGTTATCGGGAGCGAGTGAGGCATTGGGAATAGTTTGGGATTGATACAGGGCTATGGGGAGAGAGCGGTGCAGTGGGATTTGTTTGGATATAACACAGGGCTATGGGGAGAAAGCAGGGCAGTGGACTTATGTTGGGGATTGATACAGGGCTATGGGGAGAGAGCGGGGCTGTGGGATTTGTTTCGGATTGATACAGAGCTATGGGGAGAAAGCGGGGCAGTGGGATTAATTTGGGGATTGATACAGGGCTATGGGGAGAAAGCGGGGCAGTGGGATTAGTTTGGATATAACACAGGGCTATGGGGAGAAAGCGGGCAGTGGGATTTGTTTGGATATAACACAGGGCTATGGGGAGAAAGCGGGCAGTGGGCTTACGTTGGGGATTGATACAGGGCTATGGGGAGAGTGCAGGGCAGTGGAAATAGTTTGTGATTGATACAGGGCTATGGGGAGAGAGCGCGGCAGTGGGATTAGGTTGGGGACTGATACAGGGCTATGGGGAGAGAGCGGGGCAGTGGGATTAGGTTGGCGATTGATAAAGGGCTAACAGGAGAGAGCAGGGCAGTGGGATTAGTTTGGGACTGAGACAGAGGGTTGTCAAGTAGCTGTTCCTCGTCCACTTTGGACAGTTGCTGCCTTATCATATTAAAATCGGCCTGTTGTTTGCTAAATTTCCCCACTGAACTCACGGTTAATCTGCTTTATCAAAACGTGCCTGGATCTCCTGGTATATTTCAATACTGAACCTCGGTAGATTAAATAAAAGTGTTACCGTGATTTGATTTAAATGAAGAGGAGGGATTCACATGCGGATGAATGTTGGTCTGCAGATATCTGGGTACACCTTAGAAAAATGAAGCAAATAAAAGACAATTAAAGTCTGTTCTGGGTATTCCTACTGAGATTTGAATGAATTTTAGGCCGTGAGACTCACTGTCTTATACACAGGAGAGAAGGATTACATCAAACAAAGATAATGGCCCTGAAATCATGGTCTCCGTACCAATGACTTAGGCCTTGGTAGAGGCCCCGCAAGTTCCGTGTTTCCGTCTGCGCTGTGTATGCGCTGAATCCCCGGACTTGCAATCTATCAAGGTTTGCTACAGAATCGATAGAGTAAAGCTGTCTTTAAACCAGCCCATCAAAAACTCCCAGGGCAGGAACAACACAGGTTAGATACAGAGTGAAGCTCCCTCTACACTGTCCCATCTAACACTCCCAGGACTATGGGGAGAGAACGTGGCAGTGGGGTTAGTTTGGGATTGATGCAGGGCTATGGGGAGAGAGTGGGGCAGTGGGATTAGTTTGGGATTGATTCAGGGCTATGGGGGGAGAGCAGGGCAGTGGGATTAGTTTGGGATCAAGACAGAGCTATGGGGGGAAAGCGAGGCAGTGGGATTACTTTGGGATTGATACAGGGCTTTGGGGAGAGAGCGGGGCAGTGGGATTAGATTGGGGATTGATACAGGGCTACGGGGAGAGAGCAGGGCAGTGGGATTAGTTTGGGGATTGATACAGGGCTATGGGGAGAGAGTGGGGCAGTGGGATTAGTTTGGGATTGATTCAGGGCTATGGGGGGAGAGCAGAGCAGTGGGATTAGTTTGGGATTGATACAGGGCCATGGGGAGAGAGCGGGGCAGTGGGATTAGTTTGGGGGTTGAAACAGGGCTATGGGGAGAGAGTGGGGCTTTGGGATTAGTTTGGGGATTGATACAGGGCTATGGGGAGAAAGCGGGGCAGTGGGATTAGTTTTGGGATTGATACAGGGCTATGGGGAGAAAGCGGGGCAGTGGGATTAGTTTGGTGATTGATACAGGGCTATGGGGAGAGAGCGGGGTAGTGGGATTTGTTTGGGATTGATACAGTGCTATGGGGAGAAAGCGGGGCAGTGGGATTAGTTTCGGGATTGATACAGGGCTATGGGGAGAAAGCGGGGCAGTGGGATTAGTTTGGTGATTGATACAGGGCTATGGGGAGAGAGCGGGGCAGCGGGATTAGTTTGCGGATTGAAACAGGGCTATGGGGAGAGAGCGGGGCATTGGGATTAGTTTGGGATTGATACAGGACTATGGGGACAGAGTGGGGCAGTGGGATTAGTTTCGGGATTGATACAGGGCTATGGGGAGAAAGCGGGGCAGTGGGATTAGTTTGGTGATTGATACAGGGCTATGGGGAGAGAGCGGGGCAGTGGGATTAGTTTGGGGATTGATACAGGGCTATGGGGAGAGAGCGGGGCAGTGGGATTTGTTTGGGATTGATACAGGGCTTTGGGGAGAAAGCGGGGCAGTGGAAATAGTTTGGTGATTGATACAGGGCTATGGGGAGAGAGCGGGGCATTGGGATTAGTTTGGGATTGATACAGGACTATGGGGACAGAGTGGGGCTTTGGGATTAGTTTTGGATTGATACAGGGCTATCGGGAGTGAGCGGGGCACTGGGATTAGTTTGGGATTGATACAGGGCTATGGGGAGTGAGCGGGGCAGTGGGATTAGTTTGCGGATTGATACAGGGCTATGGGGAGAGAGCGGGGCAGTGGGATTAGTTTGGGGATTGATACAGGGCTATGGGGAGAAAGCGGGGCAGTTTGATTAGTTTGGGGATTGATACAGGGCTATGTAGAGATCGGGGCAGTGGGATTAGTTTGGGATTGATACAGGGCTATGGGGAGAGAGCGGGGCAGTGGGATTAGTTTGGGAACCCGTTGGGTTAGAGAGAGGGGAAATCAGCCAGGGTTCCTGCTCCTGATCACTGCCCAGTGACCCCTGGGTTAGAGAAAGAGGGGAAATCAGCCAGGGTTCCTGCTCCTGATCACTATCCAGTGACCTAGAGAGAGGGAAATCAGCCAGGATTCATGCTCCTGATCACTGTCCAGTGACCCCTGGGCTGGAGAGAGGGGGGAAATCAGCCAGGGTTCATGCTCCTGATCACTATCCAGTGACCCCTGGGTTAGAGAACGGGGAAATCAGCCAGGGTTCCTGCTCCTGGTCACTGCCCAGTGATCCCTGGGTTGGAGAGAGGGGAAAATCAGCCAGGGTTCCTGCTCCTGATCATTGTCCAGTGACCCCTGGGTTAGAGAGAGAGGGAAATCAGCCAGGGTTATTTAAATCATGTTGCGAGAAAGGGAAATAGTTTGTGCCCCCGTTTTTTACCTCAGGGTCTTAGAGACGGAGGGAACGGCAACAGAAAAAGAGGAAACAACATCTCCAAAAACTGATCCCAACTCATCGCCAAGGCTGGGGATAGATAACCTCGCCGCCTTCTTAGGAAGTTTAACCACTTTATTCACTTTCTGATTGGAGCTCCGTTTGGAATTAGACTTTATTTTGTCGGATGTTTAACGACAGCATTGAAGGGGGAAGGAGAAACTTGGAGCAACTTCTTCTGTCAAAGCTGCAGTGAGACTTGAAAGAATTTAAACATTTTTAATGAACTTTTCACCAAAAATGAGTGTAAAAAACACTTTTTCCCCCTAAGTTTCGAACATGATTTTGGAAGAGACTGAAGCAAAAGCCAATTTCCCCCTCACCTAAACAAGTTTCAACCAGGTCTTGAAGTCCAAACGCTTTTAAAGAGCTCTGAAATGGTTAAAATGTTTTCAAATTGAAATATCTCAAGGTTTGATTTTGAGTGATTGACTGAAGTGAGTAGCTTTACACAAACATGCAACCATGGTGTTGAGGAGGGGGAAGGTAGGGGAGGATTTGTAGGAGTTACATATTACTTTTTAATGACTTTTTAAAAATATACCATTAAGACATTTAGGAAGAGAACCAAGAAAGGGGAAAAACACAAACCATTTCATAATGTCTGTCGTTCGATAGTCCTAACAAGTCGCAGGAATAACGTAGATATAGATTTCCTCTTAAACATTTAGTGGAGTGTTAATTGAAGCAAGAGTTATGTAATGATGTATAAAAATTGCAGGAAGCTACTTTAGAAGAAACCACTCTTTGTTTATTGAGAGAGACACAGAAAATACTTTGATTAAAGTGATAACGTACAATTCGATTTGGTTTGAATGTTTGAAATAGGAGATTAAAATTTGTGAGTATAATGAAGTATGTTTCCTGCTTTTAATTGCGAAGTACCTAAAATAATTCAACACTCCTTGTGACAAGAGCAGGGATTAATATTGTGGAGAATGTTTGAGAGAAAAACATTAGAAGCGAAATTGGTAAATTATAAATCTTTACGTCAACATATCAGTAAACATTTGCAAGTCAGTCTGACTGGTTTTGCTGTCCAGGAAGAAAAACAAGTGTTTATTTCTGTTAAGTCATAGCTTTGCCTGCTTTTTGTTTATAATTCAGTGACACAAATTGTGTGTATATTTGTAAATTGTAAAATAACAGCAATAAATCACATTTCTGTGACATTCTTTCTGTCTTAAACGATTCAATTTGTGGCTCGGAATCTAGAAGCTTCTTTACCTGAAAAGTTTGAATGGTTAAAGTTGATCTCAGCTATCAAAAGCTGTTTGCGACATTCCTGCATTGTGGAACAGTATGATGTCTTTGCAGAGACAGGAGTTCGCATTGTTGAATGGAGGTTTTTCTGATCTGTTGCATCCTGTGTACATCAGAAACAGCTAAAGGTGTTCATAGTAAACAGACCAAGACAATGAAATGCTTAAACAATGTCTGGCCAAGGTCAGAGACTTCAAGCACAGGACATGTGGAATATACAAAACCCCATAGCCCTGTATCAATCCCAAACTAATCACACTGCCCCGCTCTCTCCCCATACCCTGTATCAATCCCGAAACTAATCCCACTGCCCCGCTCTCTCCCCATACCCTGTATCAATCCCCAAACTACTCCCACTGCCCTGCTGACTCCCCATAACCATGTATCAATCCCCAATCTAATCCCACTGCCCCGCTCTCTCCCCATAGCCCTGTATCAATCCCAAACTAATCCCACTGCCTCGCTTTCCCCCCATAACTCTGTCTTGATCCCAAACTAATCCCACTGCCCTGCTCTCCCCCCATAGCCCTGAATCAATCCCAAACTAATCCCACTGCCCCGCTCTCCCCATAGCCCTGCATCAATCCCAAACTTTTCCCAATAGCCCTGCATCAATTCCAAACTAATCCCTCCTCTGCCCATAGCCCTGAATCGTTCCCAAACTAACCCCACTGCCACGTTCTCTCCCCATAGCCCTGGGAGTATTTGATGGGACAGTGTAGAGGGGGCATTACTATATATATCTAACCCGTGCAGCACCTGCCTTGGGAATGTTTGATGGGACAGTGTAGAGGGAGCATTACTCTATATCTAACCCGTGCAGCACCTGCCTTGGGAATGTTTGATGGGACAGTGTAGAGGGAGCTTTACTCTGTATCTAACCCGTGCAGTACCTGCCTTGGGAGTGTTTGATGGGACAGTGTAGAGGGAGCTTCACTCTGTATCTAACCCGTGTTGTCCCTGCCCTGGGAGTTTTTGCTGGGCTGGTTTAAAGAGAGCTTTACTCTATCGATTCTGTGGCAAACCTTGATAGATTGCAAGTCCGGGGATTCAGCGCATACACAGCGCAGACGGAAACACGGAACTTGCGGGGCCTCTACCAAGGCCCAAGTCGTTGGTACGGAGACCATGATTTCAGGTCCATTATCTTTGTTTGATGTAATCCTTCACTCCTGTGTATAAGACAGTGAGTCTCACGGCCTAAAATTCATTCAAATCTCAGTAAGAATACCCAGAACAGACTTTAATTGTCTTTTATTTGCTTCATTTTTCTAAGGTGTACCCAGATATCTGCAGACCAACATTCATCCGCATGTGAATCCCTCCTCTGCATTTAAATCAAATCACGGTAACACTTTTATTTAATCTACCGAGGTTCAGTATTGAAATATACCAGGAGATCCAGGCACGTTTTGATAAAGCAGATTAACAATGAGTTCAGTGGGGAAA